>NW_012152729.1:1649818-1670916 GCF_000956105.1 Propithecus coquereli | reverse complement strand
GAAGTCCACATTCCCATGAGCAAGTCCCCACGCAGCGTAGAGCAGCTTCTTGGGCCAGGCCACCGCATGGGCCACTGTCCCAATATCTGTGACTGCCTTGGGGTCGGGGCCCATCTCTGCCACTTTCAACTGTGATCAATTATCGGGGCCATGAGGTACGCAGGAAGCATGGTGACCTCTTCACAAAGGGCACGTAGGCCATGGTGGGCCTTTTGGGGTTCTCAGCCACCACCTTTAATCATTAAGTGTTCCAGGGTCCTCCACGCTGCCTGACAGGTCTTGCTAGACTTTATCAAAGAAAAAGCCACGGGGGAAAAAATGTGCATTTTCCAAGCCAATTTCCTTAATGTCCTTGTGGTAGTTCCCATTTATATTCAAAATGGCCTAACCACAGGTTTCTTGATCTGTGGCCTCTTTTGCTCAATCAGTGACTTTTAATGCTGTATCTTCAACCACTTTTCAGTAGGTTTACCTCCTGGTGGACAGAAACAGAAAAAAGAGATAACCCACTGTTATGGGAGACACAGTTTATCAAAGTAAACAAATGACTCTTTGTTTAAAAAAAAAAAAAAACACCAACCAGCAACCAAACCTTTCCTCAACAGAGTCCTTCCCCAGAGGGGTAAGGAAGGTGACTGTGGTTTCAGGGAATCCTCAGTCCCCTTAAAGAAGCGATGTCACGTGTGGCTTGTCGTGTGAGTCGCAGCTTCCAAACACAGGGACGGGGGATGCGCTGAGCTTCCATCTTCTCCACCCAGCAGCTTTTCTTTCAGGATTCTTTTAATTTTTCTAATTAATTTTGAGAGCTCTTTGAGACATTTTCCATTTTGTTCACAGTTTGAGTCCTGCTCTGAGGTGTTCTCAATAAATGTCGTGGTGTCTTTCGCGGAATTCTTTCAGCAAAACAGATCCTTCAAAAGAGACTCATATTGCTGTTTAATTTAGATGCCCGATCTGATTGTCAGTTTCAATCCAGCAATGGCTTTGATTATCGACGGTGACCCATAAATCATAAGCACTCGCGACACATTTGGGGGGGCGGGGAGGGAGACCGCCGGTTAAATGTTCCAGAATGAGGGAGCTCGGAGATGATATGATTTCTTCTTATGATTTGCTGGGGGAGCTTTTCTTCTGAAACAGTTGGCTTATTTTGTGCCAAAGACAGGTCTGTTCCTGAGTCTCAAATTGTGTGTGCCTGTGTGTTTGTGTGTTTATGTACATACAATCATGCATCATTTAATGACAAGGAAACATTCTGAGAAATGCATCATGGGGCGATGTTGTCGTGGTGGGAACATCATAGAGTGAATTTATGCAAACCTAGATGGTGTAGCCTGATACCAACCTAGTCTATACTGAATCGCCCATTGCTCCTAGGGTACAAACTTGTAGCATGTGGCTGTACTGAATACGGCAGGTAGTTGTAACACAGTGATAAGTATTTGTGTATCTAAACATAGAAAAGGTACAGTAAAAATACAGCATAAAAGATAAAGAATTCTACCTATATAGGGCATTTATCATGAATGGAGCTTGCAGGACTAGAAGTTGCTCTGGGCGAGTCAGTGAGTGAGTGGTGCATGAATGTGAAGGTCTAGGACGTTACTGTACACTACTGTAGACTTTATAAACTCTGTACACTGAGGCTATACTAAATTTATTTTTTTAAATTTTTTTCTTTCTTCAATAATGAATGAACCTTAGCTTGTAACTTTTTAACTTCATAAACTTTTTAGAATTTTTTAACTTTTGACTCTTTTGTAATAAATTTAGCTTAAAACACAAATACATTGTGTTTGTAGGAAAATATTTTCTTTATACCCATATTCTTTATGCTTTTTTCAATTTTTAAAATTTTTAATTTTCACTTTTTTTTAATTTTTTTATTTTATTTTATTTTTATTTATTATTCCAGGGTTTTGTGAGGGTACAAACATTATAGTTACACTTTATGTCTTTGCCTCACCCAAATGCAGGTTAAAGGCATGCCTTTCCCTCCCTTTAGTGCTCCCCGTGTCCTTTAGTTATAGATTTGCTCCCCCATCCCCCTAATCCCTAGAGAGTATTTCTGCCATGTGATCAACCTAGTGTTAATTTTCACTTTTTAAACTTTTTCGTGAGAAGCTAAGACACAAACACACACACTAGCTTAGGCCTACAGGGTCAGCATCTTCAGTGTCACCGCCTTCCACCACCACATCCTGTCCCACTGGAGGGTCTTCAGGGACAACAACACGCATGGAGCTCTCATCTCCTGGGATAACAATGCCTTATTCTGGAATATGTCCTGAAGGACCTGCCTCAAGTTGTTTTACAGTTAACTTTTTTTGGTAAGCAGAAGGAGTACACTCTAAAATAATGATAAAAAGTATAGTAAATACATAAACCAGAACATTGTCATTTATTATCATTGTCAAGTGTTATGTACTATATATAATTGTATGTGCTATACATTGTTTTTTTTTTTAGAGACAGAGAGCTCTGTCACTCAGGTTGGAGTGCAGTGTCATGATCATAGCTCATTGTAGCCTCAAACTCCTGGGCTCAAGCAATCCTCCCACCTCATCCTCCTGAGTAGCTAGGACTACAGGCATGTACTATTGTGCCCGGATATTTTTTTTTTTAGAGATGGGATCTTGCTGTTTTGTCCAGGCTGATCTTAAACTCCTAGCCTCAAGTGATCCTCCTGCCTTGGCCTCCAAAAGTGCTGGGATTACAGACATGAGCCATTGCACCCGGCCTGTGCTATACTTTGATATGACGGGCAGAAGAGTAGATTTGTTTACACCAGCAACACCACAGACGTGAGTGATGCAGTGCGCTGTGATATGACAGTTATGATGTCACTAGGCAATAGGAGTTTTTCAGCTCCATTATAATCTTATGGGGCCATGATCATATGTGCAGTCTGGTACAGTGACAGAAATGTTAGGCAGCGTGGGACTGTATTTAAGGAAAGACAAAACATTAAAAATTTGGTTCAGTGTGGATTTTTGTGGCAGTTGTATTTTTTTCTTTTTATATATATTTTCCTCTTTTAATTGCTGAGATCTCCTCATGCAACATCTGTAGTCTCCGTTCCTGAAGTTCCTATTCAGATTTCCTCAAATTTGCTTCAGTCAGTTCCAACGTAAACCTGCATCTCTCTTGTGTTTGTGCATCAGGTGGATATTTGTACCATAACATGAGGCACTTGAAGGCAACTCAGCTGTTTTCCCAAATGTGTGACTTGGAAAGATCCACTGTTCCGCAGTGTGAAAAACACAGATGTCCTTCTCCACTTCAGAGAATGCCTATCAGTCAGTTGCCACCTGTTCAGAAAAGGAACCACCAAATGCAGAGTGACAGCTTGTCACCAACTTCTCAAACCCAAGGGCACTAATTAACTCATGCCCCCTTGTGCAACCTCATTTGCAACCTACACAAAGATGCCTCCCCCTCTGGCAGGGTGGCACTCAAGGGAATGCCACTTGGGTCGATGAGCTTGCGGCTCCAGTTGTCTTCGTTGGCTGTGACCCAACAGTGGCGGCAGTGGACAGGAGGGACAGAGAAGGTGCCTCTCAGTTTCTCCTGCAGCCCATCCGAGTCTCTTTAGCTGTGTGGTATTTGCAGGATCCATATCCTTGCTACCCGGGATGCTAAGTGAGGTCCTTATTTGGATAAGTTTGTTCTGTAGTTTTGCCCATGACTCCAGCCCCGCTTGTTATCCCAGGTGATGAGAGCTCCATGCGTGTTGTTGTCCCTGAAGACCCTCCAGTGGGACAGGATGTGGTGGTGGAAGGCGGTGACACTGAAGGTCTCATAAATGCATAGTTCATACATTTTGTGGGGGAGCAATATTGCCAGGGGTGAGAGTGGCATCTGCTTCTTGGAGGTACTGGCCTCCACCTTGTGGTGGAATCTTCCAGCACCATGCACATCCAACTCCCACGTCAGAACTGAAGTACTCATTTCCCCAGCTATTGGAAATGTGGGAGACTGACTGCTCTCAACAGGGCCCTCTCTCTAGGAGTTGCCCCAGGTTAAACCCCTTTCCCCAAGGCAGCCTGCATCCCAGCCCTAGAACTCCCCCTCCAGTGAGGTCTTGGTTTCATCTGCATCACAGTTCAACTTCTTCTTCTACCCAACCCTGCTGCCTTTACCCCCCCACAGGAGGTGCTGGTCTCAAACACACTATTCAGGAATCTTCACGTATGATAATATCCCTCGAAGAGCCTCTCTACCTGCGACCCATCCCCACTAATAACTTCAGTGTCCTGCCCCAGAGGCTACTGTAGACACTTCCAAACATCTCTGAGACCTGGGAGACATGGTCTGGTGCACTTGGCCCCCAACTAGCCAACTAATTACTTAACCTCAAGTTAACATGTGTGTCCACAATGATTGCCAAATTCCATGAAAATGCTTGCCCTTTAAAAAGATGGTGTAGCTATTCTTCTTCCATAAAGGAATCCCTTCTTCAACTCTTCAATGGTCAAGGTTCCAGGTCCTTTGGAAAATTATTATTTTTAACATTTTTATTGATGCGTGAAGACATACAGTAAAGAGCACAGGTCTTGAGTGTGCAGCTTATTTGTTAATTTTTACATATATACTCATGTACATATGTGACTAAACCTATATCAAGATGTTGAACATGACCGGCATTCCAGATAATTCCTTCATGTACCTCCATTAATGTTTCCCTACCAAAGGCCAACACTGTTCCAACCTCTATCCATATGAATTATTAATAATTTGAAGATGGTTATTTTGCACGTTTTGAGTTTCTACCTTTCATTTATGGTCTTCAAAATTTAATGAGCGTGGGTAGAGAAGTCACGATTTCTGTTATGCTTTTACAGAGTGATAAAAACCTTTAGGAGGTAGTATGCACAAGAAAGAAACTCACAACTTAATATTTATACAAAGCACCAAAAAGTATAAGCAATGGTATTGTTAATAGAACCGCATAGGCATTTATAGCTTGCAGATAACTGGTTGCAAAATGCTCCACAACCAAGACGTCAAATTATTTATAACTTAGCAGGATGGTTGGGGTGGGGTTGGAAGAGTCATTAGGCTTGGATTTTTGAAGTTAAATTGGGGTAAGCAATTGAAGCTCTGGATCTATTCCATTTTTTGTTTTCTAAAGGAGTCATACATTTTACAAGGCATCACCTTGTAATACTTATAATCCTTCTCTCCCCGGTGCCATTGAAGGTCCTTGCCTTTTTCTAACCATATCCTTCGGGGTGCTTCAACCTTCTGTCCCATTCCTTTTGATGAGTTCCACAGAATTTCACATAGCATTTTTTGAGACCCATAACTGAGTCTTTCTTTCTCCAGGGGAAAGGGAAAATAAACGGATTGTGTAGTAAATGTGGTTGCGGCAACTTTGTCAGGGGAGTCTCTGTGTGGCTGAGGACTGGGTAAAGCTGGAAGCAGATTTATATTTCTCTAGTCCATGTGCTAGTCAGTTGGAGATGGTGGTAGAGCCTCCAGGCTTTTGCCCTGAATAGGTCTCGTTCTGGCCTGTGTACTTTACACGGGACAGTTACTACAAGGTCTAGGGCCAAAGGCATGGGAAGGGCATTCGGGGGCAACTTGGAGACTAGTAACAGCAAGAAGACATTACCACCCCCAGCCTGGAGGAACAAAAGGGAGGAGATGGTGGGACACAGACCATCTCCAGGGCTGCCTTCTGGGAGCTAGAATCACAAGAGCACCATCTGGCAGGAGCTGGAGTTATAGAGCAGAAGCATCAACTTCCAGTGGGGCCACCCAGGAGCCAGGAGAGGGGCAGGGGGAGAAGTACCTGGCTTCTCCCTTACTCCCACCCTCCAAACTCCTGTCACTGCCTGCCATTGGCAGATCCCAAGCAGAAGCCCCTTGGCAAGGGAGCTCTTGAGAAATGTTTGCACAAAGCATCCTCCCCTGGAACATGGAGCAGAACGGAGGATGGGAGGGATTGAATCTGAAAGCAGAGAGTCCAATGAATGACCCACCACCCTCCTTTCCTATCCCCCATTAATCGATGAAGAGAAAACCTTCCTACCCCTTGGGTGTAGAGCTCATTTTTTTAAAGAAGCATTTCTAAGAAAAGCGAAAGGCCAAGCATTTGGCGTGTCTTTGTTTTCAGGATCCAGGGGCTTCCAACCCGAGGCTGTGCTAAGGGGCCTCTGTCTCTTGCTCCCTGGGAGTTTATGGATGCGGTGCCTCCCTTTAGGATTTACAGGCTACTTCGGTTCCATAAATCAGCGATGTGCGCTCCCTGTGTGAGAGTCTGCAAATTCTAAACTAATATGTCGCTCTCTTTCTGTCTAGTATCATATTTATGTTAAGGCTCCATAAATCGTGCTCCACGTTTCTGCGGCACAACCGTGATGAAAAGTGATGTAACCAACAATAGGGAAAGAATGGACATTAAAATGCAAGAAAACAAAATGAAATAAAAATTCATGCGACCTGCCATTGAAAGCTGCTTATTTCAGACGTGTGCGTTGACAAGGCGAAGGAGATCAAGTGTTCAGTCTGCACTTACTTAGCTGCTGGCTGCTAAGCCATCGGTCCATTTTTGCCATGTCACATGGGTCGCTTTTCAAGGTCCTGAGATTCGTTTCTGGGTCACAGATGATGGTGGCAAGCTTGTGAGCCTTCACATGCTTTCAGAGGCACAATTTCCCAAGTGATCTTAGGGACTAGTGCGTTAAGGTGGGATTGTAAGGGCAAAACTGTCATTTTCAAAGACCGAATTTCCAACCAGCGGGTGAAAACAGAAGCGAGACCCAAGGAAACACTTCTCAGGTTTGAGCCAGGAATTTTGCTATTTCCTGGCTAGCTTAGCAGACCAGAACAAGGTAGAATTCAGCCTTCTTACGTCAGTGGAAGCGTTTTTGCCAGACAGATGTTAGTGTATTTTATGTGCACCAGTTTCTTCCCTTTGTGTCCAATGCCTAGAAGCCTTGACTACGCTACCAGACCTAAAGAACAAGCCTGCGAAGTGGTTCACTTGGCTGGCAGAGGGCAGTGATTTAAAAGGGAACCCACTTTGGATATAGACCGTCTTCCTTTTCTTTAGGGGTATTCGTTTTTCAAGTTTGTTTATTAAATTTGAAAACTGACTCAACCATCGGGTTATGCATTGTAGACCAAGGAATAAAAGGTAATATTTTAACATGCTAAAGGAATTCTGCCAGCCAGTCATAAGTATCAATCCATCACAATTATTAGAAACAATGTACTCTGCAGCAGTAAAGAGATGCCGCTATGCAGACATGCACTAAATGAATTCCCTCTTAGACGGGCTGTTTCCTCCCCTGCCCTGGAAAAGGCAGCAACTGTACACAAAAGAGAAATCGTGAGAGGTGGAATTCAACACCACACACTTTTTTTGTTCTGGTTTCAATCATTCCTATAAGTCTCTAAATAAAGCTTGTATCTGTACCCCAGCTTCCCTCTTGAAAACATAGTTTGTCCCTGGATTTGGGGGTTTAATATACACAGGAAGAAAGATTATAATACTAATGATTATGTCTGTGCTTCAGGAAAAAAGGCCATTGGGAAGAGAAAATCAAGGGGAGGGTAGAAGAGAGAAATTGATTCAACCTAGAAAACAGACCCCGCCTGAGTGTTTAGGCACAAATGGATGTCCACTTGCGTTCCTGTTCGCTTTCCTTTCTTTTCCAGCCATATCTTCATTAGCAGAGAGAGCGCTGGAGGCCACCCCTCTTTCCTGTAGCCATTTGCTTTACGTAAACCAGCTAGCAAACCGCTCCATCCGTATTGATGTAGACATTACCACAAATCGCCACTTAGGGACCTGAACGAATTGACTAACTGGTTTCAGATCCAATACACATAACTTGATCAGACACAAAGTTTAAGTACACTTGCAGGCGTGCCAACTGCACCTACCGGGAAGCCACTCTTTGGCTGCCAGCTTCAAGAGGCCCTCAGGGATGGCCGGGAGGAAGGCGTGCAGACAAGGCAAGGCAGGCAGGCTGCAGGTTTCGAAGAGAAAAATAGCACGAGGTAGAAAGAAAGAAGGATTCTGGGTAGGAAGCAGGGGAATTTCAAAAGCCACGTGGGTACTTCAGGGTGCACTTGATACGACTTTTACAAAGTTGGCTTTTTATCCTCCATTCTAGCAGCTCTGAGTTCTGGGGACTGAGCGTCAGGTGACATGGGAGATACGGGACTCAGATGAG
This sequence comes from Propithecus coquereli, assembly GCF_000956105.1. Taxonomy (NCBI): domain Eukaryota; kingdom Metazoa; phylum Chordata; class Mammalia; order Primates; family Indriidae; genus Propithecus; species Propithecus coquereli. The sequence goes on along the minus strand of NW_012152729.1, from coordinate 1,662,727 downwards.
AAAAGTCTCGTCTGGCCAAGGGTCAGCTGTGTGTGCGTGTGCCCATCGGGCGGCCACGCATCCGGGAAAAATGGCTTCTGAGGTCATTGTCTTCTCGACAGCTAGGATGTGACCGGGGTAGAACTGGGGAAGGGCCTTGGAAGGAATGAACACATTGACCCTGCGAGGTCATGGCTGCTCTGCAGTGAGGCTGGCGCCACACACCCCATGAACCTGCTCTTCCCAGGCAGGGTGGGCCAGCCCGGCCCCGACTGCACGGAAGCAGCCACCCATTTCTTACCTAATCCAGCTGTGACTCAGTTTAACGCTTCTACTCCTTTGGATTATGAATTTTTATTTTCTTCCAGACACCTTGGGGGTGGAAATGCTGTTTTGTTCTGTGACATGAAGCTTTCCTACAGTATGTTATATCATAGAACTTCCAAGACTGGATGTGCAAGCAGAGTGATTGGTTGGGCATGTAGCCATGGAAGTTTCTGGAAAAAAGAACAATAGGAAAAATCAATCCGTTCAAATGCACATGAATCTGTGTACACATATGTGTGTGTATTGGGATGGGGGCAATATTGATAAAAGTGAGGTAGGTAGGTTCCTGGCAAGAAGGCATGTATAGTCTATTAGAAGTAGACCAGACCAGTTGCAAAACAATAGATGACTCCAGAAAGACTGAAAGTTGGAAGAGAACGAGAGGAGGGATTATTTTTAGGGACGGAAGCATTTATGGGTGAACTTCAGAAAAGACTGTATTAGAATGGGGAGCCCTTAAAAATTGAAAGAATAATCCTAGCTTAAACATAGATAAAAATATTTCTATTATATGTATTATATATGTAATATTTTATTATTCACTTTTTTAATGATTATTTATTGAGCACTTACTATGTAGTCAAGGCACAGTGGACACTGAGAAATAATACAGGCACGGTTGGGGACCAAGTAGAATTTACAGTCTCACAACAGTTGTCTAAGAATAGATTATTGAAGGCTTAAGGCATCTGGTAGTGAAAGCTTAGTCCTTACAAACTGAAGTAGTTTAATGTTAAGGGTGACTTTAAAAGGGATATAATAACAATGACAAAATATGGCGAAACATACTGGACACCCATAGGTACCAAAAGTTATGCTGGAGGATTTCTATGTATGATATCATTTAATCATCACAACCATTTTTTTTTTTTTTTGAGACAGAGTCTCACTGTGTTGCCTGGGCTAGAGTGCCGTGGCGTCAGCCTAGCTCACAGCAACCTCAAACTCCTGGGCTCAAGCGATCCTACTGCCTCAGCCTCCCGAGTAGCTGGGACTACAGGCATGCGCCACCATGCCCGGCTAATTTTTTCTATATATTTTTAGCTGTCCAATTAATTTCTTTCTATTTTTAGTAGAGACGGGGTCTCGCTCTTGCTCAGGCTGGTCTCGAACTCCTGAGCTCAAACAATCTGCCCGCCTTGGCCTCCCAAAGTGCTAGGATTACAGGCATGAGCCACCGCGCCCGGCCCATCACAACCATTTTATATGGGAGAGGCTTTTAATCCCATTTTGCATTTGTGACTTACAGAGGTTAAGGTACATCCCACATGTTATAGAGGAAGACCTGGATTTCAAATTTTGATATATCTGACTCGGGACCCTTTTCTCGTTCTGCTCTGTAGTAGCATCCGGTGGCAATGTGGAAGCTGGGCCAGGGAGCAGAGGACTGGTGTTAGGGACACCTAAAAGAGGAATAACAATAAATACATTATTATTATTCTATGTGAATTATGGTAAACACAACCCTCCAAAAGGGAACTAGGGAGATAGAGAGGGGTGTCAGATTCTGGAGACTTGTAGGAGCTGAAAATCTGCAGAATTGGGTGACGTGTGGAACTGGGAAGGGGGAGGAGTCAGCAGCCGCTCTGGTAAGGTTTCCAGCTTGGGTGGGAGGTCCATGGCATTAGATGAGGTGGGAAGAAGGTTGGAGGCAGAAGCAGGATATGGCACTGAATTTCATTTTGAGCAGGTCTCATGTAAGGAGATGGTTGGGTGTCCAGGTAAGCGTAACTGATAGGTAGTCGGATGTATGGTATTTGAGAGAGATTTAAGTTAGATATACAGATCTGGGGGCCATCAACAAAGGGGCTGAGGAAGCAGGAGTCCAGGGCTGAAAGCAAACAGTTGCCTCTGGCTGCTTCGTTCAAAAGCAGTCAATAGGCATGATGCACAATTAGCATCTCCTGGACCTTCTGGCAGACCAGAGTTTCTCGGCATCAGCCACATTGACAATTTGGGCCAGATAGTTCATAGTTGTGGGTGGCTGTCTTGTGCACTGTAGGATGTTTAGCAGCATCTCTGGCCTTTACCGAGTAGATGCCAGTAGCAACCCCCTCCCATACCTCCAGCTGTGACAATCCAGACTGTCTCCAGTACACTGCCAAATGCAATTTTGTCCCCAGTTGAAAACCAGTGAGTTGGACCAAATAAGTTTCATTTTAGTTCATATCACTATCCAAAAGCACATGTATCTATAGGCCACACTTATCACACATCTATAGCACATATAGTTTGCATATTATGTATACTTGTGCTCGTTTTCCAGTCAATGTGACTCAGTTATACCCTTGTGATCATCCACACAGTGAAAACTGACTCTAGGATGAAGTGGTGAGGATGCTACCCATTTGTGAATGCTTTAGCACCAATCACGTGCCTACAGTTTGAAATCTTTGGAAGCATGTTCAAGATCACTTAATTACACAGTTTTATTTTAGTGCCTGTGTCACACAGCTGGTGTTCACCAACTTCCCATGTGTTCTTTTATGTTTTTGAGACACGTTTTCAGTTGATCTTGAGCCACATGACCAATTCTAGTTAATGGATTGGGAGAGAAAAAGTGACATTTCCATTCCGGGCTGAAAGAGATAAAAGCCAGGAGCCTTTTCCATCCCTCTTCCCCTGACACAGTGACATCAGAGGCCACCTTCCAGACAACATAGCTGCAAGATGTATCATATCAGGCTTTGCATGGACATCATGTGTCAAGCCATTGAGGCTTAGTGGCTTATTTGTTATAACAGCAGAGCTTAGCTTTATCCTGACTAAGAAAAATCCCATCAGTATAAAAAGCAGGATGAGCAAGAATATTTTAATGAGGGTTTGTGAAAGGTATATTCACCTTAAACATGACAACCACATAGGAAAACTGCACCCAGTAGAGTAACGAGATAAATATTAGCCACAGTAAGAAATATGACATCATATTAGATATTCATCCAACGAAATATCAGATCACTTCTGTAGTTTCCCAGTTTCAGTGGTGAGGTGGTGTTTTATTTTATTTTTTTTAACACAAGGGGATTTGTTAAATGGAGTTGTGTCAATGAAAGGTGGAATTATATAACATACCAGTTCCATTTTGATTTCCGATCATGTGTACCTTGAAACTAATGGCCACATTGCTTAAACCAAAATAAAATTTTCATTAGTGTGAACAATGAGGGAATCTTTTTATGCCATTAAAAAGTTTTACAACAGGAACTGGGCAAAACTTCACAAATCTGTGTTGCAAAAAATATGAAAAGCTTCCCTTCTTTGGGAAGATGTTAGTGGAAGTACTAGAGTTAATGGGATGATTCTTGAACTAGGTACCTCAGTAGATGAAGCAACTGATGTTATTCCTTCATTCTGAGCTGCAACAGAATTCTTGATAAAATTGTCAGCACGTCTGCTGATAGTATTTCCATTAAGTTAACTTTAAGGTATGAGATGTAAAGGTTTTAAGATACTCTTCCACAAGTATTTGAATGACTGCAACGAAATTTTGTGGGAATTTGTTATACAACAGAAATTTGTAACAATTATATAAATGGCGCATCTCATATTTTTCCACTTGATACAATGTTTTTCATATTTACGTAGCATGAATGGAGACATTGTTATCATTTTGTGATTTTATTGAAGTGCAGTTCGGAAAAATTTTGACATTGTAGAACACAAGATTTCAGTGACTGCTCCCCACTCTTGGAAGAATTCTAATGCTGTTGCAATTACTATGAGCTTTATTTTATTTCAGTTGGAAAAAAAAAGCCCATTATCTGAAAAAATTGTTACAAGCATTCTGAGTCAGAACTTTGGTCTTTTTAATAAAATGATGTTATTGTTTTTTTCCTTGTAATTCTATTCTTAAAAAAAATAAGGGAAGATTATTTTGAACTAGAAATTATTTGTGAATATTTTCCCTTATAACTGAATTTAGAAAAAAGAAAGACTTCCAAGATAATGATGCTTAACGTAAGAATGTTGTAAAAGAAAATTGCTAGTGGTGGTATTTGTTGCAATTTGGACGACATGCATCAGGTCACAAGGGTGTGTGATGTTAATTGCTGTATCATTCCAGACCCTTGGGAGGCAGATCTTAGTGCTTCTATGAATTATGCTGGATTCATTTGGAAAAAAGCCCTAAGTGGAATGATCTAGAGGAGATACCGAATCATTTCTAAGTTGCTCATCTCACTTTGTCATAAAATGATCTTTTTAATGAACTTTCAGTTCTTAAATCATATCTTAATGAGAACTTGCTAGCCAGATGGGATGGAAATAAAGATCAAAGGTAGTTGAATGTGCATGTAGATTTTCATCAGGAATCCATTAGAACCCCAAACATAAGGGAAGTCCAGAACTGTCTTCTCTCCCTCCCAGATTCAAAGGCTGGGATCAAGAGGCCATTTTCCCTATCAATATATTTTAGGTATCAGAGAAGGTATCAGTGGTGTTCAAGCAGTAAAATCTTTCTTGATAATCCAAATGAATTACTCAGAAACTTGAGAAAATGTGGAGTTCTAAATAACTCTTGTCAATAACAACAGTACCATTAAGAGTTTGCTGGATATTAAAGACTGTACTCAACATTTGTATGATTTCATGTAATCTTCACAACAGCCACATGAGATAGGAACTATTATTACCGTTTTGCAGATAAGGAAACCCAGGTTAAGTAAGTTGTCAGGAGTCATTAGCTAGAGGGTGGTTAAGCTGGCATTTGATTCTAGAACAAATGCTCTTAATCACCACTCTGTCTCTGCATCCTAACGAGCGGGCCTGTAGTGGACATCAGCTTCGATCGTGACAGGGTAATGAAAGTAAAAACAAACGGAATGTCTAGGCTGACAGACAGCTTTGGCTGGGTTTGGCACGTCCTGTCACACAGCTTTATCCTCCGGGCATCCCACGCTTCCCTAAAATCACAGCTCCCTGGAATGGGGAAGACTTGATGAGTGAACCTTTCCCCAGTAGAATCAAAATCCCACCACCCTCAGTGTGTTCTTGCCCCATCCTAGAAGGCAGCCGCTGAGCTCTGCCTGCTGTATCCCTGTGGTTCCTCGAGTGTCGGCTGACCTTGCTGTCACCATTGGCTATGAGATTCTGGCTACTGTGCCTCTTATTCTTGCCAACCCCTCTGGCCTTCCCTTACCCCACTTCTGCCCCGTGCAAGCCCACGTTTCTCTTCTCATCACCACCATGGAGGGCTGTCCCTCCTTCCTTTGCTACCCAAAGGCTGCTGCCCTCGGTATCACCATGATATCGAGACAACTGTGACCAGAGAGCCCTAAGGATGGCCCCATGCCTCTAGTTTTCTTGCAGAGTTTGCAAGTCTTGTATTAGCTCCCAAAAGAGCAACCTTTTTCTCAAGTTCTTCTAGGCTTCCATCTTGAGGATGCATATCAGTTCAATGCCGAGTAACGAGTCACCCCCCAAGTTAGAAGCTTAAAGCAAAAAATGATATCGTTGCTCACTATTCTACAGGTGGACCATTTGGGCTGCACCCAGCGAGGACAGCTGGACCTCCCTGTCCATGTGGGTTCTCATCTTCAAGCAGGCTACCCTGGGCTTTTTTTCAGATGGAGCTGGAAGGATTCCCAACAAGCAGCAAGAGAAGACAAACCCCAGTGAATGAGCACTTTCCAAACTTCTGCTTGCGACGTGCTTGCTAAAGTCCCATTGGCCAAAGCAAGTCAATAGCTAAGCCCAGAGTTAATGTGGAGGGGGCTACACAGTCACATGGATGCAGACAGATGTGATTCATTGGGCCATTGCTGTGACAGACCTTAATAAAATTCCTCCTGGGATGCGTTCAGAGGACACGAGGGAGACTGCGCTGTGCAGAGCCACACCCAGACTGCCCGCTCGTAGTTAAGCTCTTCTCTTTAACACTGAAGGCTCCCACCTACTTATCTTTTTATGAACCTCCACTCCAGAATCCTCTGCTCTAGCCACTGTCCTATTCAGTCTCGTGCCTTTCCCTCTGGGTCAAACTCTTGCTGTTTCTAAATAGCAAGCTATTTCAGCATAAGGAGCACGATTTTTCTACCAATCTCCAATCTCTAGTACCATTTCCCATAATTTCATTTCTGTTATTACTATCAATTTATAAGCCTTACTTTCCCAAGCAGGTTTAGTGCCCTAACACATATATACCTAGGATATAAATACTCAATAACCTGAATTGAATTGGGCTTATAGTGGAAGGAATTTCCTCCGTGTCTGCCTGTGAATTCCTTGCAAAAATTGGAGTGGTCTTGTTCTGGGTTTGGGGTGAAGCCCGAGATCCTGTAGTGTGCAGGGTGGGCCATCGCACATGAAAGGATATATTCTTAGCGATCTTTGCAGATAAAAACCAATTCCATTCCTGAAGAGAAGAAAACAGGGAAGAGAGACCCTAGATTTAGCAGGATAGAAGGAAGTTTCTGGGCTAGAATGAAAACTGCATCCCAAAATAAATCCATGATGTAAATAAGCACCATCCAGTTATTTGGTGGTTGGAATACACACGCTGGTGTATCTTACATGGAGGGGCTCGCTGGGATTCTGGAATTGATAGGCATTCCTTGCAAACAGAGTCCCCCAGCGTAAAAACAGAGTGTTTGAGACCTGTTAGCAGGTGGCATTTAGGCCCTCAATTAAGCTTTTGGATAACCAGATGGCATTCACTGCGCACATGTTTATGGCTCACCTCCCAGGTGCCAGGCACTGTGCTGCACACTGGGGACACACAGTGAACAGGAGGGAGGTGTCCCTGCTTTCGTGTCGTCACAGCCTTGTACAGGTGATCAGACAGAGAATTCTGCAATGAGTTCTGGTTCTGGGCATTTGAGAGCATGTCTCCCAGTCTTGGGAGGTCGGAGAAGGCTGGAAGGCTGCCTGGAGGAAGCGGTATCTAAGCAGAGACCTGAGGAAGAGGATAAGGATGAGACAGCCTGAGGGGTGTATGCTCATGTGCGCACACAGGTGCTCGTGTGGCACGGTGGGACAGTACACAGGGACACGCTCGTGGGCACAGGGACAGTTTGTGTGAAAGTAGGAAATGAGATAAAGCATGTTGGGTTCAAGACACAGAACGACACTGAGTGTGTGGTTGGAGCTCTGATAGGGAAGAGAGAGAAACAAGGCCGGACCCTGGCCACGGCCGGCCTGGTTGGAACATCAAGGGACAGATCCAGAACAAAAACCTAAACACAGTCACAAAATGAAAGGGTATGTTCATCAAAAAATATTTTTTCTTAAAAAAAAAAAACTGGTAAATGCCAGAGAGTTGATTTGTTTCTTCATTCTCAAGTTTCTCTCCATAGAGACTTGAAAGCTGGATCGTACCTAACAGTGGAGTGTTCTTCATTTAAAAGTAGCAAAGAATGGGGGCCACTTGTTCCCTTGTCCACTGAAACAGGATTTGGACGTTACAGAAGAAAAAGGAACAGTTCACTCCATTCCCAAGGTCACCCGTTGGTCCCATCTGCAGTGACATTGTGCAAGCAATTTGTTATCTCCTCTTACTCATTTTTCAACCTTCCATTTGACTTTGCTATGACCTGTTCTGTTTTCAGTTCTCATGTTTTTGTTAATTTTCTAACTGCATGCAACTAGCCATTAGTTCTTTCTTTGCCCTTTGGAGGACAAAATTGGCAGGATCCTTTTGTATTGAAGTCTCTAAGGATACTTCAAACCTTATGAAAATTCCATTTTTTTTTTTCCTTATGGGAAATGCTGTCTGGTTCTAAAGACACAGATGTGGCTGTATCTTTCCAGTTATCCAAGTTGAAGGTTTCTTTTCCTCTCTGTCTTTTAACATTGCGCATGTGTCTGAAATATAACGTAAAAATAAAGTGCAAAGCGATGCATGAGATGTTCCTATGTAACTGGAGAAGCATAAATGAAAGACATCGGATTTCCGGAGTGGCCTTTTTCATTGAAAGTATTTCTCCAGCAGAACAAACAGATGCTAAAACAAGGGAAATTGGAAGTTGATTGTTTTAAAGAGAGAGAGAACGCTTTTGGAAGTATTGGTCCTTCACTCCTCATGTGCTCTGTGAAGCTTTTGAAACAGTGTGGCTTTTAGAACAGTTCTTTGCCACCCCCTGTGATACCATGCCTCTCATCTGGGCCAGACGTGGCCCCGAGCTGACCATTCCCCTTCGCTCACCCAGGCCACACAAAGTGCTGAGCTCATCTCAGTGTCATCTGATATTCCAGTGGCCCATCTGGTCACCAGGCACCCAGCTCCCAGGGACATGGAATTAGGCCATCTCAAGGGAGTGCCCAGGGCAAAAGTCTCCAAACCTTTTCCGCATGACTTTGGGGCTTAATGCATCATGATGGGAGGTTTTTGAGCTCTTTGAATTGTTAAGAGATCTAGATCCAGCCAGAACTTTGGACTCTTCAAAAGTGGGGAGGAGGACAAAGCCCAACTATGCACCAGGAGGAGGTGTCCTCTGGACCATTCAATGAAGGGGAGGACACTCCTTGGAAAGTGCGTTTTGCATTTTCCTTTTCTTCCAGACATCGATTCTGAAGCTTCTCTGGTCACCCAGGGCTCTGGGCCCCAGTATGTGTCCCAGGACGGCTGCACCTTTCTTACCTGCAGCCGCTGGGCTCTGGCAACAGAAAAGCAGCTCGTTCCCCGGGGACCCCCCTGCCAACTTGACATTCTTGCAATCAAGTCCCTGCACTGTCTAGTGGGGGATTTCAGACTGTTTTCTTATTACTAAATGGAGAGGTATTAACAACACAATGCAGAAATTAAAAAAAAAAATAAAGGCAGAGGGTGGGGAGTGGGGTGGGGGGGAATAAAAGAAAAGACAGCCGCCTGCTCTTTTCTTCTTGGTATTATTATTTGTGACAAAGCCCTCGGTCCATTTTTCTTCATAATTTGCAGGACTCCTAATGGGAACAGCACCTCCCAATTACCATGGCTGCCAAAGGCTAATTTGGTTACCCTCCGGATCCACAATAGCGAAACTGTGTCGAGCCTTTGTCGATATTTGCATACTATACATACCAGGAATGTAAAACAGCTGCCTGGCCCCTCTCCCACTATCATGGCAATTATGGGTCATTAGCTTCCCCCCCTTCTCCCTTTTCTTGTTCTCGTCTTCCAGGGTCTGGTAGGCAGTGGTAGGCAGCTGACGGATTTGCAGAGACAAGAAATGAGACCACGGAGCTCCGCGGCCTATTTGTTCAGAGTCGCAGGCTGACGATCTGCCACTTGAATTGCGGGAACACAGCCCCGCGCTTTTATTTCTTGATTACCTCCTCCTCGTCTTTTCTTCCAGCCCCTCCAGTTCCCTGTCCTGATTCTCCCGCCCCTCTCTTGCGGAAGCCTCTCTTGGAGGGTCCGTGCAGGCCCTGCACGTGTCCACATGGATGCGTTTGTCCCGGCAGCCAGGAGGGACCTCTGGGCCAGGCGTGTGGCAGCACTTGGCACTGGTGACCTCACATCCTCTTCTCCAGGACACCGTCCTGGTCCTGGTGATCAGACCTCAGAGGCACGTGGCCAGCCCCTGCCTCCAAGCTGATCCACGTTCACAGGAGGGGATGCTTCGCTTTTAAGTTTCCTCATTGCATCTTAACCCCATGGAGGTGGGAGAGGCGGCGGGGAAAGAAGAACTGAGTAAGAAGGGGCTTAACCATGAAGCTCTCTCTCCTCTGCAACCATGTGTTGTGTCTTGCGGTAGTTAATGGGAAGTTATGGTTTTGAATATAATTTTTTCCCTTCAAGCTGCTAATTTTATTGACAATATGGATAGATTGAAAGACCCAAAGCTTTTGTGTTGTTTTGTTAAAGCAAATAAGTGAGGCACAAATGTAAATTACATCTCCAGGTTCACATTAGAGGTTTGCAAATAATACTGAGCTAATGGTTATTGCAAAGGAAAATAGCACTGGGATCAATATTCTATACAGTGGAAGGCGATACCTCTCTCTCTTTTAATCACCTCATTGCAGAAATGGCATTGAAATTTGAAATCTCATTTTCTCCATTTGTACAAATTGAACATAAATCACCGTGAGTGAGGGGAGGTAGCAGGCAACTTCGCTCTTTGCGGGATTGCATTACTAATTAGTGTCGGGCTAAAACCCTGCACAGCCTGGAGAGGCTTCTCCGAGACCTCTGGCCACATGCAAGATGCTTTGGAAAGCCTGGCTGTGCAGGGGAGGGGCCGGGCCCCCCTGGTGAGGAGGGGGTGAGGCCAGGGTCAGCCCTGCAAAGGGAGAGAGACAAAGAGCAGACGGCATCTCAGACCCTTACACGCGATGTCATTTTCTGGGCTGGGACGGCAGCCCTCTGCCAATCCCCTTAGACATCAGTGGGGCCCAAATGCACAGGACATCATTGTTCCCGATAAGGAGCAAGGGAGATGTGCGCTTCCAAGGTTTGCCTTTTGTCTGTGGCTGCAGGTGGAAGCCAGGGTACCAGAGGATGCAAAGCCCGGCTCAACATGCTGCGTCACCTCCCAAGGCCACCTCCCGCCTCCCAGCACCAATCTGCACTTCCTTTTCTCTCCTTCCTTTCTCCGCCCGTACACACTTGCACCGAGTGGCTCTCACGGCTCTAAGCTGCGTGATAGATGTTGTTTACAAAGGATGTTCAGAGACGTCAAAGGGGCTCTGGTACTGTACGTACCCACTTCAGCTCCATTTTCTCAAGTTGCTCAAATGTTACTTACCATGTGCTCGATTGATTGCCTGTGGGATCATCATAGGAACAGAGCTCCAGACCTTTTTCACCCTCCCTGGGCTGAAACATCCCATGGCCCTGCGTGTCTGGGCTGGCTGGGTGTGGGGGGAGTATGCCTTATCTTAAACGAAAGGTGGGTGAGAAAGTCGGCATCTGAAATTGGGCGGGGGAGAAGAGAGGGCGTGGGAGTGAGGCATCAATTCCGAGGATGGAACTTCTGGATTTGGGACTTCGTTCTTAAAGATGTGGGAAGACGTAGCGTAGCGAAGCGTTGTACAGACAGAGCCTTTGAGCTCTCTTTGCAGCGGGCCACTTACCCTCTCACGTGAAGTAAATAACATTCTGCTGGGTGATTAATGGAGGATGTTTAGTTCGTTAAACTTGATACCCCGAGGGCAGGATGAACTGGTAAAATATTTATATATTTATATGTAATGCTGCTCCCATAAGGGCCAGTGTGTGCAGATTAGGCGAAAATGGGACAAGATAGTGTCCATCGAGGTGGGACCTCAGCGATGACTATTGCCCCAGCATCCCCTGATGGAACTTACGGGTCACCCTAGGATCGGAGAAAGACACCTTTTCACTCCCAGCCAGGGAGGCCAGTTAGAGGCCGCAGTGTGTCCTGTGACGTCAAAGCAGGATGGCTGGGCAGTCGCAAAGCCACCCACAGCACCCCAGATACTCAAGGCACGCTCTGTCCTCTGCTGCCTACACTCCGTCTTCCCCACACGCGGGGGGAGAAAGGCAGAGCGACTCCCAGAGACTTATCCACACCCGGAACTTTCCATCCTCTCCCTCAGCCTTAGCAGTGGCAGGAGGGGTTAAAAACAGGGGAGGCTAGAGGGAAAACGGGAAACAAGGTTCATTACCTCGGGTTGCTCGCGTCCATTTCAATAGATGAAAGCAAAGAAAATAAAGCAAAACCCATCCAAACAGTAAGCAGGTGGTGGCCGCTAATAGAGAAGAAATAAAAACCTTTTAGAAATCAGAGCCGACTACAAAACACACTGCCAAAGTGGAATGAAGGTTCTGAACGATCGGTTCAAAGAGAAGGGTGTTTGAAATAAACCCTTAAAAACATTTCAAATACTGAAGGAAAAAAAAATTGCTGTTTTAGATATGTGAAGCCAGGATGACTTAATCTGGAGAGAGGACTTTTTGGATTCCACTAAAAAAAAAAGAGAGAGAGAGAGAGAGAATGGATCGAGGAGTCCTTGAAGGTAGACTCAGAAGACAGAACCTGGATCAGGTGCACCCGGATCAGGGTCCGGTGACTGCCAATCACAGCTTCATCGCCAGCTCCTGGGTTGACCTGGGCTTTTAACCTTCCCGCGCCTCCATTTGCCCGGCTATAAACTGGGGTTACTAATAGGCATGTCCTCTCACCCCCCAGGTCCCCAAGGAGGTGTAATAGCATAATGGGGCTGATCCTATTGATGGAGAAAGTGTCACTGCCATTTTGTGACTTCCGCCTTTAGAAGCCAAGCAGGTGTCCCCTCTGAGGCCCCTCATTGGAGGACCCTCTCCTCTTTGGTGAGTGTCAACATTCATTCCATCCTTCATTTATTTCGTATTTCATATGCCTGCTATATAGCAGGTATGGTGGCATGCGATGACCAAAGAAGGCAAAACACACAGTCCCCTCCCTCAGGTTGATCACAGGTTGAAGGTGGGCACGTGAACAGGAGATCATACAGCAGTGTGAGGGAACAAGCCCCGGATGTCTTAGGGGTGCAACCCAGAGAGGCTTCCAGGAGGAGGTGATGACTAAGCCGGTTTCTGGGAGCAGAGCAGAAGTGGCTGGCGTCAAGATTGGAAAAGGCATCTCAGGCCAAGGGAGCAGCATGTGCAAAGGATGAGCAGCATGAATTTGGAGACTCTTATGGTAGCGACTTGTGGCAGAGCGAAGAGCGAGCAGCGTGGAG
>NW_012152729.1:1409189-1649563 GCF_000956105.1 Propithecus coquereli | reverse complement strand
GCACGCAGGTCAGCAACTAATACATCCGGGACTCCCCAGTGATCAGCAACCCCGGATTCTGTTACTTTTCTGAACCACTGTCTGAGCAAGTGGCTTCCATCTTCCAGTTCATCTCAGTAGGAAGAAAGGGAGGGCAGAGAGGCAGAGGCACCCGGCAGGCACCAAAACGGCCTTTTGCAACATAGGGGTGAGTCTGGGTTTTATGTGGGGTGTGGTCTGTAATCACAACTGTGCTGGGGTTTGCGTTCATTTGCATAGACACCTGTCAGATATTTGCACCTCACTTACCTGTTTATGGAGGGGCTAGGAGTCCTAAGGGGTGGGGGCACAGAAAACCACTTAAAAGAAAAAAGGATAAGAAAATTAGAGATTCGTTGCAGTGACACTAAAACCCAAGATTTCTAATACACAGGGTGTCAACACTTCCTAATTTGCCAAGGGAGTCCTGGTGTATGCCTATTGTCTCAGCATCCCAGTCCAGTTTAGCATTTGTTCTGGATTTTACTTTTATTATTATTTCGAACAAAGTATCGTTATTCATTGTTACATTAAAATACGCCAGGAGGGGCAGGGGGAGCTCCATTTTGCTCCCTGCCTCCTGCCAAGGTCTTACGTAGCTGGGTGTGAGATGGGACTTCAGTGAGCAGAGCTCTCATTTGAACTCGTGGTCCGTCTGTAAGACCACCAGGGATGACCCAACACTCTTTGCCACTCTGTTCTAGGAACAAAGTAACTGACAGGCCGTCCTGAAGGGCCGCGCACAGTGTGCCCGTGGGTGGTGCAAAGTGTGCTCAGGTGTGAACACGCAGGGTTAGCCAACTCCTCCAGGTGAGCAGTGGCTGCTGCTGCTGTCCCTGCTGGTTACCTGTGCCCTGGCCAGCGCTGGGGCCTATGGGGTGCAGCATGCCACCATGATGCCGGGTGGCAGGGTCCCTGGGAACTTTGGAAACTCTAGGATATGGGTGAAATATTAGTTCTTGCAGGACACAGAGCTGAGCAGCCCTGCCGTAGAACACAGAGTAGTCCGATTGCTCTTGCCACACCGGTTTTGTTACTTAATATATAATTTAAATCCACAATTATTATTTGGTAACATTTTTATTTCAAAGTCAACCCTTTTGGCAGCAGTGAGCTCCAAAAACCTAAAGTGCATGTTAAATGAAAAATTAATCACTGGATTCCCCTTTCGTATGACAGTCAGTGGAAGTGTCACTTGCACAAAATATTTATCAACACTCAGCATCACTGCGGCAAATGACCACATGAAAAACAGAAGACAAAATTTGCTCACAAAACATCATCTAGTTTTTAAAATCAGCAGTTACGTTAAGAAGACTCTCATGTAGGTGAGGAATTCACATATAGATCTGCCAAAAGTGGGTTTACCCATTCCTCTGCAGAGCACAATTTTTCATTTGTATCAAATGACTGTTTCTTTTCTAAATTTCCCTCTTTTATTCCAAGTTTTTTATGCAAACACATCAAGTGTTTGCAGTTAATGTGATTGCGCTTGAGGAGAAGAAAACGTGCAGATAGTTCAAAGGCTTTGCGTTTTAGCAGGGCTTTTAGATGCTTCACAAAGAAAATCAGTTAATCCTAATAATTGGTTCAAATTTTCCCTTCCAATTCAGGAAATCAAAATAAAGTTTCTGGAAGTTCATTCTGAAGAGGTAGAAACATCTGATCTTATTGTTAATACTAGCATAAACTTCGTTTTTTAAATGAACTTTTGGTCTAACATTGAAGATAAAATTACTGACTCTTGTTGTGATAATACCCGTTGAAATTTTGGCGAAGCACAGCTTTATGGTAAAAGCATTGTCAGTAGAAAATTAAGAAACTTATGGGGTAGAAATAAGTTTGGAATTTGTTTTGATGTTCATATAGTTGATAATTTCCACTAAGCTGCAATGTTAGATCAATTAAAAGCTGTAGTGATTTAAATTTACAAATATTTTTAATGCCCTACTAATCAAACCACAAAATTTTTGTGATGTTAATGTTGAATATAAAAAATACTTTAATGTGGCAGTATGCACTTTTTTCTCTTTCCTGCTTACCATCAATGGATTTTTAAAAGATTTCCCACCTTTGAAGAACTACTTTGTAAATCAACCTACATGTTCTACAATGGTATTGAACTTCTTTTATAAACCAGTTTGTAAATTCTGGTGGTATTTTACTCAACAGCAGTTGGATGTCTTTAATCAAAGTCTCCAAAGAATAAAATTCTCAAAAAATTTTAAAGCACTTTGGCAATTGCGATTATTGAAAATAAAGTTTGCAAACAGAAAAACAATAAACTTTATCCCTACAAGAGAAAGAAAAACTGAACAAATTAAATAATGAGGGCTCAAAAATTATGCAAGATTTCCTGGACAAAATTATAATTTCTCTTTGGAATATCTTGGCCTGTTGCAAGAAGCTTTTGATTGTATTTCCATTTTTATTTGGATACATCTATATTCTTACCAGATGGAAAGAAACTGAAAGACTTATGATTTGGAATCATAAATAGAGACAACTAATTTGAAGAGTTTTTCTCTGCAAAAATATTTGTCCAAGATAAGTATTTGGGAAGTAAAAAAACTGTATTTGAGAAAATATTCAGGCTAAGGTATTTACATATTTTAACAAGAAGAAATAGAAGATGGGAATATACTCCAGTAGGATTTGCTCTGAACTTATAAGACATCTCAGTAACTTCGGAGCAAGTATTTTTTCAATTAGAAATATTATTTTAATCTATAGTAAGATTCAACTGTTAACAATTCAAATTTATTAACAATAAAATGCAATTTTGGTACTTTTCTATATGTAATACTTCAAGAAGCTTTAAAAATGCAACTTTGAAGAAAAGTATATGCGATCTTATGAAACAAAAGATTTTTAAAAATCCATGTTTACGAAATACATTCTTTAGGAAAACATCATGACATAATATAACTAGAGATGGCTAAAAATATTTAAGATACATGCCTGGTACCATTATTCTGCTAATGGTTTGCTTAGTATTTGGATAAGAGATCAAACAAATTGAATTATTTTTATTTTGCTTCAATGAACACAGATATATATTGGTAGAAGAATTTTGTTTTTGAAGCTAGGATTTAAATGAAATTATTTCATTGGTCTACCAATATAATAAAGTCAATGTATGGAATAAGTTAATATTTTTAATTATGGAACTCGGATTATTTCTAGCACTCCCTTTTATACTCAAAAATGTCACTCTTCAGTTGATAAATTGTGTGGTCTCCCCAGTGATAGGAATAAAAACTGAAGAAATACTGAATAAGAAGAGATAGAAAATGGATCTAAGGGTCAGAGGGCAGAGAGAAGTATAGGGAGAGGGAGACAGGGTGGAGACCCCCGAGGAGCAGTCGTGAATTCCTGAAAATGGCCCAGTGACCTCATAATACAGGATCCTTGTGGCTGCAGTTACTTACCTCCCCCTCTCGATTCTAAAAGAAATAATTCGTCAGCTAGAGAGCCAGTACTGTCAATCGTAGATTCTTTCACTAATTTCTCTCTTACTCATTCGCTCAATCATTCATCAATTCATGAACACAATCGACCAGGAAGCATTTGTTGAGCATTTACTACATGCCCAGCAGTTTGTTAGGCACTGGTGTTGTGCAAAATGGAATGAGATTAAACTCAAGGAGTGCATAGTCTAGTTCCGGAGCTGGGCAGAGAAGTTGGAATGGAGGCGTGTAGGAGACCTAGAGGGGACCCAGAAGGACTGTCAGCTTGTAAGGGGACATCAGAGAAAGCTTCTTGGGGGGATGATGCCGGTTTCCCCAGTTGAATCAAGCTGCTGCCTCCACTGCTGCCACCGACGACTTCTCCTCTGGAAATGCTTGCTTTCTTTTTGGAGTTTTATGCAAGCCACTTCTCTTTGCTCTGGCTATTTTAATCCATCCCAAAGCATGGTTCCCTTTGCTCCCTTGGTGTCATTTCATTCCTGTGTGCTCTCAGAGAGTGGCCTGGGAAGACTGTTAGGACCCAGTAGCTGTTTCCTATTCCAGGTTTCTAGTGTGTCATTTCTGGGCAAAGAAACAAATCCAAGGCAAGCAAATAATGCTGTCATCGGGATCTTGTGCAGGCGTCGGAGGGGAGCAGGCCTGGCCGATGGAGGGCTCTGTTTGAAATATCTTGCAATCTTCAGAAACATTTGTTTTTGTTCAGAAGTGTTCATTTGATGTTTCCCTGACCCCCACGGTTTCCCTATGGGCTCAAGCTCCCATTTGTTAAAGAAACAGATGGGGAAACAAGTTCAATTTGTGTTTGTTTTAGCATTTAAGAGAGCTTAGCATGAGATGGTAGAGTTTGGCTATCGCAGGTAGCACACATGATTCGCAGCAGGCATGCATGGGAACAGAATCGTGTGGCCAATTTAGAGAGGTGGAAGTGGAGACCTGCCCAATTCCACAGAGTAAACCAGTGGGTGCCACCAGAAGTGGAACCCTGTGATTCTACCATGGACTCATTTAACTTGAACGGGATGAGCCAGAGTTGGTCAGGAAACTCTCACATCGGGCAGATTTTGCCAACTGCTGTTGTTTCCCGTGTATCTCCTACCTTAGTTTTGCCCTCCCTCCCATTCAAACGGAAGTGACTCTGTACATAAGCCAGTTAATACAGGTATAGGTTATTGTTACCTGACACAGGTTCACCCAGTGGCCCCTGTACTAGTCAGAGTCCCGGCAGGACAAAGCACACTCGACCTGTTAATTAATGAAGAGACTTTAATAATGGGGCTGTTTACAGAGATGAAAGGGTAACAGGAACTGACAAGGGAGGTGCAGCACCTCAGTGGACTCAAGCAGCCAGAGGAGGAACCGTGTTCCTGGGCCCTGGAGATACCTGTGGCTGTGGGAGAGTGGTGGTCTTCCAGAAGCTGTGGCCACAGGTAGAGGGAGTGTGCTCAAACCATGGTGGGAAGGGGAGTCACCAATCCCCTGACCTCTGACCTCCTTTGGGGCCTCCCCATTGGTCAAACCCAACTGGGAGGTGGAGACAAGTGAGTCTATAGAGGTCAGTCTCCTGGGACACAGGGCTGGGGGGAGATGGAGGGAGGATGGAGGCTGGGTCTGGAGGGGCAAGTAGAATAATACCCTCTTGACTTAGGCAGTTAGAATCTGTCCAAAACTCAGTATGTAATTTGTCGCACTGGTGGCAGAAGTAGAAACTGTCTTCTTTCAGTGTGGTGGAGGTTTTGGTGGCAAACTTGAAGCTTTGTGGCTCCATCAAAGCCTACAGTGTGGGTAACAACCTACAAGGACTGCGTCCCCTACTTCACTGTGCCTCCATATGTAAGATCATCCAAGAGCTATTTTGGGGGAGTCATTAGATTTGCTATTTTTTAGAGATTTAAAAAAAAATAGAATCCTGAACTAAGAGTCTGAAAACACAGGTTCATGTTCCAGTTGGCTGTGGGACCTTTGGTAACCCTCTCTGGGCATTTTCTCTTCTGTAAAATGATGAAATTGGGGTAGAAGTTGGTTTAAGCCCCTTTTGGCTCTAACACTCAGTAGGTCTTTAAATAAGAACCAAGACTGTTGGGAGGAATGTTGGGCTTGTACAGGTGAATGTCTGAACCCGCCTCAGAAGTGAGTCTGTGGGGAGGTGAGAGGAGGTTCTGAAGTGCCCAGGACAGTGGGCCAGTTGAGCAGCATCACGTCGTCAGAGCCAGAAGGTGGGTAAGGGGCTCGTCACCTTGGAGCCGGCTGGCTCACATGCTTGTGGTGCCAGATCCTCTTAGATGTCTCAGAACGCTGCAGGGTCTTTGCTAGGCTAAGACTAACCCCAAAGGCCCCGGCAACTTCTTCATTCTCTCCTTCTCCAGCAAGAATACAGAGGTATTGGAGTTTGCCTTCTGGGAGTTCCTACCAAGGGGGAATGCTAGTACAATTCCTTTCCTGTAATTCCCTCTGACCTAGGCTCCAGGGTATCATAACTCATGATTGTGGGGTTCCCTGAGCTCCCCTTTTACTCCTATTACCCAAGTCACTTGGACCTCCGGTGCAGGCTAGATCTGAGGGTGACTGATGTGCAGAAAGAGAGATTTGCGAAGTGGAGGTCTCTACTACCCTTGTATAACAAAGGTAGGGTATGAACAGCTACCGTGGCCCATCCTTCGACCTGTGACTTGCGTAGAGCACAGTGGTTACAATCAGCCCTGGGATAGGTGTCGCCAAGCTTCACTCGCCATTTTGTAAAAACAGCTCCAATAGCAAAAGCTGTGCGGTGACGCACTCTGAACACCATCGAGATTCCTACAAGGCCCTGGTAATGGTTGACGATGATAACATATCTTGTTATCAGTTTTTCTTTAGTGAATTCCTTAATAGATGCCATTAGACATTAACTGCTACATTACTGCCTCTAAAGAGAAATATTTAAAGAAACTACAAAAAAAAAAATACCATCCTGAATCAGCCCTGAACTCCATCCTTAGCAATTGCAGACCACACTGTAGTGTCTTGTTCTTCTTAGCGATGGGCTCACATGAGTTTCTTTGGCTTCTGAGAATACAGATTTTTGAGACCAGCTAAAAGTAGATATCCCTCCAAAAAGGGGCAAAAGATTTGGAATTCTAAGAAATTCACTGGCTCCCGGAGGAAACACATAGCCATGATGAGACATAGATAAACAATCTCAGTTTGTCAGCACCCTGTGTAGGAATTAAACTCACAACTTCCACGTGGATGATACTTTAACATTTAATTTCCTGTGTGCCACACTGAAAATGGATCTGCCAAAAGTGGAATTTCACTCCGTACAGCTGTCTTGTTAAGTGAACGCGTGTGAGGTTGTACCTTTCACAAGAAGACTCTGGAAGCTCATGGAGAACTATAATTTTGGGAGAGGAAGAAGCAAAGGGGACTGTGCCACGTAGGACTATCACTGTTTGCCTGATGTCGTTGTTATTAGTAATTGGTTGCTCATCAGCATTAAGCATTAATATTGAATATTAATAAGAGCTGTGTTAAGTACCAGCAGTGAGCTCTCTGCTGTGCGCAACATGGGCCATTCTAGATTATAGGCTTAGTGGACAACATGCCAAACGTGAGGGCAGATGCAGACCGGCCAGCAGGGAGCAGGCCTGGATTTCTGTCGGGAAGGGTCTTGTTACAGGACAAGACAGCCGTAATAGCAGAAGGTGAGTGGGTGGTGCATTAAAGCCTCCGTGAATATAGTGAAGGTGCACATGATCAGCAGACACGCAAGAGTCCAGCTGGCTACTCAAAGTGTGTTTCGAAGATGGGCAGCATTGGCATCACCTGGGAACTTACTAACATGCAGCGTCTTAGGCCCCATCCTGGACCTCTTGAATAAAAATCTGCCTTTTTACATCCTCCCCAGGTGAGGGAGGATCCTCTGACTTGGCTGCATATTGGAATCATATTGGGAGGCTTGAAAAATCCCACTGCCCAGGCTTTACCCTAGACCAATAAAGTCAGAATCTTGGAGGCTGGGACTCGGCATTAGCATGTTTTCAAAAGCCCCAGGTGATTTCAGTGGGCAGTCAACTTTGAGAACCTCTGCTCGTGAAGACAGTGACACTAGACTAACTTAAAATCCTTTGAGAACTTTGTGAACTCATATTCTTATCCTCAGAATAGATCTGAGACCGCAGTACATACACAGGTGCTGTGCACCACTCTGACACCTCCCTCTGACCATGCTCCTGCCCCCCCTCCAGGCCCATGTCCAGCTTCCTCCAAGAGCCCCCAACCAGTCAAGGGTCCCGGACCAGCCCTTCTTGGCCCAATGTTCGCCACTCCCAGATGTTGTTGCTTGTCCTCCCCTGTAGGTGAGATCACCTGTTTAGACTCCTGGGCTCTCAGGCAGCCTCTGTCCTTTTCAAAGTTTTGGTTACCTGGTCAAGGTAGAGGGGCTGGGTGGAGGGAAAGACTTGGAGGTCTCACTCTGCCTCTTCCTGCACTTCAGCAGTGGCCTCGAAGGATAAGGACCTCACCAGTCTTTGGAATTTAGGGAAGCCTCCATTTCTTCTAATGTGATGATGCTAATATACCTACCTTACACCTTATTAAATTCTAAAGCATGTATCACATAGCTTCTTATTTCCTTTTCCTTCTCCTTATGTGATCAGTCCAGAAAGGAGACCATTGTCATGGAGGTCAGTTGATAAGGTCAGAGCTGACCCTATGGGAAGACAGCGAAAGTGGAGAACTGTGCATCTGTGGTTGAAGTGTTCTAGGGAGATGTTTGTCCCACTTGTGAGAGAAACTGCTAGCTGTGCCCCCAAATCCTTTCTCCCTTCATTAATAATAATGTAATTTTTTTTCTTCTGGGCACATTGTAGCCAAAAATAAGGACTATCTTTCCCAGGCTCCCTTGCAGCTAAATGTGATGTAACTAAGCACCTATGTCAGTTGCCAAGAATGTTCCTTAAGAGGCACGTTGCTTTGTCCTTCTTTGCTCTTTACATCATCCTGCTGCTTGGGGTGTGAGTATAGCCATCCTGGACCATGAAGCTGGGGACTGACCTTAGAGATGTGGAGCAAGGAGCTGGAAAGAACCAGAGTTCTTGAGATGTTTGAGGACAGAGTCTTGGGCTACTTCCATTTGGACTTGGTTTATGTGAGCATGAAATGAGCTTCCATCTTGTTTAAGTCATAAGTTTTAGGTTCTGACACTTGCAACCAAACCCAATTCCAACTGATGTACCTGAAGTTTCTTCTCCACTGGCCAAAATTCCACTTTTGAAGATTTGTTTAAAGACTTGTATCAGTCTTTGGGAGAGATCTGAGAAAATACAGATTCTGTAGGATGGGCTTATAGCTTAAATCTTTATAAGCAACATTCTTAGCAGTTCGCGTAGCTGGGGGAAGGCATCTAGATAGCCCCAAGGAGCTGAAAGGCAGAGAGTGGGGAAAAGCAGATGAAAATCTATCTTTTTACCATTATACCAGCTTCTCTCTTGGGACAACTTGTCTTGGGGCTGTAAGGACATGAATTGATTATGTTGGATCCTGTTTCCTAATTTGTTCCCAGTATTTTATTATGAAAATTTTCATACACATAGAAAAGTTAGAAAAACTTTTCAGCGAATACCTATCCAGTCACATTTACCTTCAGTTGTTCACAACGAAACGCAATTGTTTATCGCAATCTGCCTGTTTGTTGGTCCCTGTGGCCATCCATCAGTCTGGCTTTTATTTTTAAATTGTATTTCAAAATAAGTTGCACCCATCAGTGTACTTCCCCTGAATAATTTCCCCGCTACTTAAATTTTATTAGTTTCTATGTAATTTCTAACCTCTTCTCTGTTTCCGTTCAAGCCTGTTTCCCTACAAGTAAGGAGAGCAGGCTCTCTAGGGCCCAGTCTGTGACCTGGAGACCCGCATAGCCAGGACTCCTCTCGTCTCTTCCAATACCTAAGTCCTTGGGTAGTTAACAGAAGTGGCAACCAAACAAAGATAGAGATACTTTCCTTTTGGGGCTGTCTTGTGTCCTCTATCTCTGTTCTCAACGTTGCTCTGAGGCTGGTCTCCGGGTCTCCCTGAGCTCTGCAGGTCTCCTCCTCCTTGCCTGGCTCCTGGTTAGTACCATGCACGCCCCTGGCTGCTTGGTGTGCAAAGATAAATCATTCCCTTCATTCTGAGGTTGCAACTCAGCCTTAGTCTCGTGAGCACCCTCCCTCCCACTCTCTGGAAACCCCAGAATATGAGACCAATGAGCCCTGAAGAGGGAATGAGATGCATATTCAGGGTTAGGCCCCCCAGTTTTCCAGCAGCTGCCACTGGTTGAGAACCTACAAAGTGCCAGGAACCCTCTAGGCACTTTGTGCACATGCGTAGTTCCTCATTGTATCCCCCAGCCACACTTCCAGGTAAATATTTCCATTTTTCTTTCTTTCATGGATGAGAAAACTGAGGCACAGAGAAATTAAGGAGCTAGCCCAAGCTTTCACAGCTAATAAAATCTAGATGCATTTTTTGCATCTGATTGGAAAGAATTATTTTTGCAGAGAATTTGGGCCTAGTGCTTTGTAAAGCTATAATTAAGTTTATGTTGCCATGTTGTTGGGGTCTTTTGTTTGTTTTTTTGTCATGGTGGCGTTTTTTAAACTGGAATCTGTAGACCCCAAGGGTTCACGGGCATTCTTGTATTTTACTACATTTTATTTTCAGACGGCTCTGTGCAGTTCGAGAAACGCTGGCCTAGAGGCCAGGAGGTGGGGTGGGAATAGGGTCTGTCCCTCCCCATCTGTCATCTCCTTATTGACATGACCTCCTAAACTATAATCTGGGCCATTTAGGTAGCTCTGTCCCTGAAACTCTGGTTCCCAGTCCATTTGGAGCAGTTATTTTTCTTACCTATCTCATCTGCACTTTGGGCTAGAAGGGGAGCCAAGAAAAGAGAAAAGTACTCAAGGAAGAGGAGAAAAGGGGGTGGTTGTATTCCTGGCAGGGGGAAGCATAAGCCAGGGCCCAGAGGTGAGAATTCACTGACGTGTTCTGGAACAGATACAAGGCTCATCACCTGGGGTGCAGGACTTGAGCAGGGCAGCTTATCTCTGGAGCCTTGAATGCCGAGCTAGAGAACATGCTGACGCATGGACAACAGGCAACCAGAGAAGGAACAGAGGCAGAGGACCCTGCCTGGAAGAGACAGGTGAGGCAGCTTCCATGGTGGGAGGACATGAGCAAGGGGTGGACGGGCCCATCCTGCCCAGCCCACCAAGGGGGTGATGGAGGGGAAGAGGCCTCCAGTCTGCCCTCCAGCCACAAGGGGACATTATAAGCCCCGAAGACTTGGTGCAGCTCTCAGACCCTAAATCTAGGTTGTAACCACTCTGCCTCTGAAAGCAAATTGTTTAATTCTGCATCTTGAGCTGCCCTTTGCTTGGTACAGCACAGGCTAGAGTAAGGGAAAATAACTGCGAACTCTGAGTGTTAAAATCAGGCAAATGTGGCAACAGGGTTTCTGTGTCTTTCTGAAGCACTGGGACCATTCCTGTCCTGCTTGGCCCTAAGCTGAGGAGATGTCGGTGACCAAGAGCAGCAGACCAGGTGCACTGGGTCCCCCGACCTAATGACCATGCCAGCCCCCTGTGGGCATGTCCGTGTCCAGCCTGCCTGCCCCCAGGAAGGCGAGACTCCCCTTCGGCTCCCCTGCCGAGCCTTAGCAGACCCCCATGGTGTCACCTCCTTGTGTCCCCACCTTCCAAGGAACCCAAACAAAATCTACTGAGCTGGGGCCTTCGATGGTCGGGAGAAATACTAGGAAAATGAACTTTTCCACTTGGACAAAGGAAAGATAAAGAGAGAAGGACCTAGAGGCAGGTCTGGGACTACGCTGGACCCCAAGCCCCTCGGCGTGACCGAGCCCCAGCACAGCTGTGACATTAGCAGCCAGCATTTGAGGCACAATAATAATTCTTCAGATCAAAGCAGCTCCGTCTTTAGACAATTATAGTAAAATTGAAGCTCTCCTCTAAAAGAAACACATGCTCTTGTTGTGTTTTCCCCTCTCCCCCCTCCTCATTTTATTCTTTATGAACAAATTGGTTTTCAGGGCTATAGAAAGAACCGATTGGAAGCTCAAATTCTCACTGTCTGCCCAGGGCTGGATTCGCAGGGGTGAACATG
The DNA here is from genome assembly GCF_000956105.1 of Propithecus coquereli. Taxonomy (NCBI): domain Eukaryota; kingdom Metazoa; phylum Chordata; class Mammalia; order Primates; family Indriidae; genus Propithecus; species Propithecus coquereli. Next base: position 1,637,936 of record NW_012152729.1, on the reverse strand, counting down.
CAACATCTGAAAGCTGATTTTTTTTTTTTTTTAAATTGATATCCAAGAATAAAAGAGAGAATGGTAGGAGAAGCTGATCAGGAATGAATAAAGTCTCCTTTTAAGCTGAAATAACCCCTCCCCCATCTTCCCTCCAGAAAAGCCGGACTGTAATTGCTTGCAATCATTTGGCACAAATTGTCTGCTCGTATTTGCTTTTTAATTTTGTATAATCTGGTCCATTTCGCTCTCTCTGCCTTTGAGCTTAACCTCTCTCTCTCCCCCTCTATCTTTCTCTCTCCTTCTCTTTCTCTCTCCCCCTCTCCCCCTCCCCCTCCTCTCCTCCCTCTCCCTCGTCTCTCTTATTCATTCTGTTTCTCTCCCTTTAATTCTTCAGGACTATTCAAAGATTAGTAATAATTCCCAGTGATATTTGATGGCTTTTACTAAGCAAAGGCACTTAAGGGACAAAACACACACACACACACACACACACACACAAACACACACACAGAACAGAATGGATCTGGTCTGCATCTGCTTAAATGTTTGTTCCTGCATCCAAAGTATTGTTTATTTTAATGCATTAATACTGTTTCTTAAGGCATGGTAGACATTTTAATACATAAACGGACTGGCCCCAAAGTGAATAAAAAAGGAGCCAGAACAAGAAAAGTCATTTCTTGGAGTCACCGTAGTCTCTTTTCTTCTGCTTTTTCAGCACGTGCGTGTCTGGCACTTGGTCTTGCTCTAACAGACATCCCTTCTGCTTAGCACGCTGCAGCGTCCACGCAGCCACCTCCCCGCCCAGCGCTTGCCCTTGTTCTTATGTCTGTGCACTTCTCACGTGGGGGTCAGTGGATCTGGAAGGTCACGCATCCGTAGTTGTTACTTACTTTCTGACACTATAAAAGGTGTAAGGAGGTAAGAGATGATTTCGATGGGGAAAAGTCCAGAGGAAAAATCCTCAATGAGCAGAGGAAAGACAGGAAAAAAGACAAAGGTGTGAGCAACAGGAGGACGTACAGAAAAAGCAAATAAAATGAAAAGCACAGGTTATAGCGGAAACGATGGGTGACACTTGGGCTCAAATCTGTGCTTTCTTGCAGCGCCATATGTTCTGGTCTCCTGAAAGAGAAATTAGATGTCGAGAGAAAGAACTACAGCAGAGGAGCACAGCTAACAGTTCGGATCCTGTCCTGCTTCTGATCCTTGCTGTGTGACTGTTCACGGCTTACTTAACTTCTCTGTACTTCCGTTTCCTGTTCTGTGTAGTTGGGGTGACGATATAACCCTCCTTGTGGGATTGCTTACATGAAATAACAAACGTAAAGTGCTTGGCATGGTTTAAGTGCTCAGTAAATGTTAACTATTATTGCAGTTTAATAGCAAATGATTGAAGGCATGAGTCAGGGTTCAGTCAGGGAAGCAGAGACCGTGAGTGTTAGGGAATAAAGAATTTATTCCAGGCATCAGACCTTGTACCATTGAGAGAGGAGCTGGGGAAGTAAGATCTGGAAGGGGAGTTGGAGAATCAGAGAAAGGTCAGTGGAGAATTCTACCAGGCATCTAAAGAAGAATTAATACCAGTGCTATACAATTTCCATTTCATCCAAAAAGGAAACATTTCCCAAGTCATTTTATGAAGTTAATATTATCCTGATACCAAAACCAGACTTAGAAAGTACAAAAGAAGAAAACTACACACCAATATCACTCATGAACATAGATGCAAAAATCTTTTAACAAAGCACTAGCAAATAGACTTCAGCAATATATGAATAGAATTATACACCATGACCAAGTGGCCTTTATTTCAGGGATGCAAAGCTGGTTAAATATTCAAAAATCAATCAGTATAATCCACCATATTAACAGGCTAAAGAAGAAGAATCACATGAGTGTATCAAGTGATGCAGAAAAAGCATGTGACAAAATCCAATACCTAGTCACAATAAAAACTCTCAAAAATAAAGAAATAGAGAGGAATTTCCTCAATTTTATAAAGAGTACCTACAAAAACCTACAGCTAACATTATTCTTACTAATGAAACATTGAATAATGTGCCTCCAAGATCAGGAACAAGGCAAGGATGTCCACTCTTAACCACTCTTATTCCACATAGTGCTAGAAATTCTAGTCAGTGCAAAAAAGTCAAAAACAAAAAAAAAAAAGAAGAAAGAAATCAAAGGCATACAGATCAGAAAGGATAAAATGAAATTATTCCTATTTGCAGAAGACATGATTGTTAACATAGAAGATCCCAAGGAATCTAAAAAAATAAAAAAAAAAACCCTCCTAGACTCCTAGAGTGAAAGAGTTCAACAAAGTCACAAGACATAAGATAAACATACAAAAAAATCAATTGTAGTTCTATTTACTAGCAATGAACACATGAAAACTGAAAGTAAAAATACAATGTCATAATAGCTTAAAAAAGAGGAATACTTAGGTGTAAATCTATCCAACACATACAGGACTTATATACTGAAAAGTGCAAAATGCTGATGGAAGAAATCAAAGATGATCTGAATAAATGGATAGACATATGATATTAAATGACTTGAAAGACTGAAGATAGTAAAGATGTCAGTTCTCTACAAGTTGATGTATAGGCTTACTGTAATTCCTATCAAAATCCCAGCAAGTTTTTTCTTTGTAAATACAGACAAAATTATTCAAAAATGTACATGGAAAGATAAAGGAACTGGAATAGCTCAAACAATTTCATAAAAGAAGAATAAAGTAGGAAGAATCGCCTACTTGATTTAAAGACTTAATATATAGCTGTACTAATCAACACTGTGTGAAATTATCACACGGATCAATGAAGAATAGAGAACCTAGAAATAGACCCATGCAAATATTTCCAAATCATTTTTAACAAGGTATAAAAGCAATTTGGTGGAGGAAAGATTACTTTTCAGCAAATGTTCCTGGTACAATTGAACATCCGTGGGCAAACAAAAATGAACCTCAACCTAAATTCACACTAATTACACAAATGAACTAAAGTGGATCACGGAGTTAAATGTAAGACATAAAACTGTAAAATTTTTGGGAAAAAAGTAGGAGAAAATCTTTGGGATTTAGGGCTAGGCAAAGATTCCTTAGACTTGACACCAAAAAAGGAAAACTTGATAAATTGGACTTCAACAAAATTGAAAACTTCTGCTCTGTTAAAAACCTTAATAAGAAAACAAAAATACAAGCTACAGACTGGGAGAAAATATTTGCAAACCACATATCCAACAGAGGACTGGTATCTAGACTATACAAAGAACTCTTACAACTCAGTAGTAAAAAAACCAAACAATCCAATTAGAAAATGGGCAAATGGCATGAAGAGACATTTCACCAAAGATGATATGCAAATGTCAAATAAGCACATGGAAAGATGTTCAACATGATTAGCTTTTTGGGAAATACAAATGAAAACCATGATGAGATAGCATTACAAACCTTTGAAAAAGGTTTGAAAATAGTGACAACACCAAACACCGGTAAGGATGCAGAGAAACCAAATCACTCATGCATTGCTGGTGGATATGTAAAATGATACAGCTACTCTAGAAAACATTTTGGGAGTTTCTTAAAAAAAACAAAAACAAAAAACTGAGCATGCAATTATACTACCTAGCAATTGTACTCCTGGACATTTATACCAGAAAAATGAAAACTTATTTTCACACAAAACCCTCTACATGAATATTATAACAGCTTTATTTGTAATAGCCAAAAACCTGGAAGCAAACCAGATGAGCTCCAATGGGTGAATGGTTAAGCACACTGTGGTATATCCACAACCCGACTACTGCTCAGAGGTAAAAAACAAACTATTGGTACATGCAACCACTTCAGTGAATCATCAGAGAATTATGCTGAGTGAAAAATGCTAATCTCGAAAGGTTGCATACTGTATCATTTCATTTGTGTAACATTCTTGAATGGACAAAATTACAGACACGGAAAACAGATGCGTAGTTGCCAAGGATTAAGGAGAGAGTGGGAATGGGAGGGAAGTGGGTGTGGCTGTCGAAGGGCAATAGGGGAGATCCTCCTGGTGATGGAACTGTTCTGGATCTTGACTATATCAAGGTCAATGTCCTGGCTGTAATATTCTTCTGTAGTTTTGGAAATGCTGTTGTTGGCAGAAACTGGGTAAATGATACATGGGATCTCTCTGTATTATTGCTTCACCTGTGAATCAACAGTTATCTCAAAATAAAAGTGTAGTTTAAAAAGAAAAAAAAGGAACTTAGTGCATCCAGTGACCCCACAAACTTTTCCATAAAATTTTAAAATAAAATTAACTTTTTGTGTCTTCTCCGGTCTGGAGGAATGAACTTATTCGGTATGTCTCACACGTGTGTCCACTCTCCCATCTCTCCCCGTGTTACTGACACCCAACAGGGTGAATGGCTGTGATGGAGAGAGGGAAGAGCCACCAGAGTCTGGAAGAGTTTGATTAGCTCCAGTAATTAGGCAAACAAGCTTCTTAGGCAAGTCAGTTGGAACCCTATAGACTGGGATATTTATTTTCCCTGTCATTGTACTCAGGTTTCGGTTGCTATTACTATGAAGCCTTATTGACATGTTAAAATATGTTGGTTTCTTAATTATTTAAAGCAGAGAAAAGAGTTTACAGAGCAGGTGATTGGAAAACATTTTATGTGTTTTTACCAAGAAGGATAAATATCATAGAAAAGCGTAAGAAAATGAGATAAAGATTGGAGGTGAGGAGCAGGGGGAGGTGACCTGGAGCAGGGAATGGGAGCTGGCCAGCATCAGGACAAAAACCAGGAGGGTCCAAGGAGAAGTTCAAAGTGCAGGTGTAAGAATTCCACTTGGGTGTCCTGGGCAGCAAGTAACCATTATAGGACCAAACATGTATATCTAAAAAGAAGAGGAAAAAAGAGGTGCAGAATGAGAGAGAGAAGGGGGTTGGAGAGAGGGAGGGAGAGAGCTTTGACTAAAGAAGGGACAGAAACATTAAGATGAACAGCCATTACCAGAATAGATATCTCTTCTGGGTGGCGATTGGGGTGATGCAATTCAGGCACCTCTCTGTGAAGCCAGCACATACCTTTTAAACACCTGAGCTTAAGCACCCTTTGATTTAGCTAGCTGGTGTCACAGTCCTGGGAGGAAGTTGGGATGGAAGGGAACTGTGCCCAGACTGACCAACATGGCTCTTCTGAGCTAGGCTGTGTGCTAAGAACTTTCCATGCATTGTCTCATCGAGGCATCACCATGAAGTAGGTGCTACTGTCTCACATTGCAGGCGACTAAATGTGGTTCGGAGAGGTCCAGCAGCTCACCCAGGGACATTCTGCTAATAACACAGATCTGCAGGGAAGGAAACTCCAGCTCACACAGTACAGTCAAAGCCAGGTGTTTTAGGGTTGCTACTGGTGGAATGTTTCATGGAAACATTCCACGAAAGACCAGAGCTCATTGTCACCACCGCTGGTGCCCAGCATTTCTGCCTCCACAGGGGACACTCATCGTCAGCTCTTGGCCCATCAGGATGGTTTCAAGGGAGATTCTACCTCGCTGAAGACAACTGTCGGTTTCCTCAATAAAAATCTTCCAGAATGGAAAGACGACTATATTGGTTGGTGGGGGAGGAAAAGGAAGAGAGTGGTTCTTCCCATCTACTGAGAAACACAAGCCTCAGCTACACTCTGCGTGTGGTGGTTCCACCTCCATTTCTACACACAGCAATCTGTGGATTTCCTTCCACCTAAGCATTACCTCTAGTCTGTTTCTTGCTCGGGCCCCAGGTCCTCCCATTACACCATGGTGAAAGGGAGTTATGGGGCAACTTTCTTACTGACCATTCAAGTATTTTTCCTGGGCTGTAATTACAATATTTAAAGGGGAGGTAGGCAAAAAATTATCCGTACTCAAAGGGTATGTATGCATATGGTTTTCAGTAGTTGATGCTTAGTAATTCTTTGTTAAATAAATAAATAGTCAATGTAACTTGATTAAATCTTTTCATCCAAACAGAAGGTTGAATGACATCTGGATCCCATTCTCCAGGCCTTGGAGCAGTTCTTTATTAATTTTGAGGTGGTAATTTTCATTTTGACATTGGAGCAGCTACTTTCTAGACCTGAAACAGAAGAGATGGAAGCTTGTGATTTTGAGTAGCACCTGCTTTCTGCCATAACTGGCTGTAGTCTTGTCTATCAGAACATACTGTACTGTATTTTGACAGTCTTTAGCAATAAGTGTTCTGTGGAAAGAAAGTAACATTCGCCAAGGAAGTCCAGTGGTTGTGGACATTTTCTTGTGGATGTAGCCGCTATGATACTTTGGTTTGTCTTTCTCTTTTTGCTTTGTGTAGCATGGAAGATGACGTGACCACGTGGGCCTGCCTATGCTGCAGAAGAAGATGAAAAAGGGAGGGAGGGAGGGAGGAGAGAATGTATCTCTTCTATTTGGAAATTAATCTCCATCTCCATCTACTGTCAAGAGTTGACAAATTGAGAAAGTTCTTTGTTTTTTTTTCTTTCCAGGGACTTGAAAAGGAAAACAAGCGACAAGTGTAAAATGTCCCTGTCTCACGACCTTGTCCAGTTTGCAAGGAAATGAACATATGGAAGACCACGGGACATCTTAGCAAGAGTCAAGGCTCTGAACTCTTGATGAGAGCTCTGCCATCCACTGTCCTGTTGGAGAGAGGCCTCCTCTTGCACCCTGTTCTTGTCTGGAGCTGTTCAAGGACAGCAAGCATGGCTTCCAGGACTGGAGAACTCTGAATAGCAATTCTTCCCAGGTAAGTGATATTTTTGCTTCAAGTCCTAAGAAATCTGAAAAACAAAAAATAAACAAGGCAATGTGGTTTGTCAAGGGACAGCCACCACCTGGTAGTAGGGCATGATTCGCCACAAGTGGATATAATGCTGGGAGCCCCTACCAACCAATTTGCCAATTGGGTCCCCCTCACTCCTCCCCAAATCAACAGATTCCTTATGTGAAAATCAGTTGGTACCTGCTTCTTGACAAACAAACGTTTGAGGGCAAAAAAAAAAAGGCAATATTTTAAAAAAAAGGGAAATTACACATGTATTTTTTTCTGACACAGTTTTAGAAGCTGTTGGTAACTGATTTACAATGCTCATAGTATTCAGCGTTTCATTTGAAATTCTAATAAGTCCTTTGAATGGGTCGGTGATTGTTAGAAAGTAAAGGGAAGGAAATGACTTCATTGAATTGTGAGGTTTTGCTGGCTTTTCCATAGACATATCCCGGGTCTCTCTTCAATGTCATCTTTCTTTCCATGGAGTGTTCTTGAGTTGACATGGGCTGCAAAAGCAAATATGGAGTGGGAAGGATATCTGTAGAGCCATCATGTATGTTCTGTCCGTTGTACGCAGCTGCCTGGGTCTTTATTTCCCACCTTTTAAGTTTGCATGTTCCTATGATGCGCTCATCAGTTGGGTGAATGATCTTCTCCATCCTCTAGATAAATTTTCCTCATTTTCCAAATTCTAAGAATACAAAGGCAAAGCTCCTGGGAAGCATTTGGCCCTCCCATATCAGAGGTGCTATTTATGGAATAAATGCATTCACCTTTGTTCCAAAAGCAAGAGTCGGCTGGTATGAAAACCAGGCCTGTGTAGATCATGGTTCCTATCGAGGGGCCATGGTCTAATTTTATGAGCTACTCCATCTGTGATGGACACCAAACAACACCATGATGGTTAAAAAAAAGATAATCATGTTGGGCTTGGAAATGACAAGCTTCCATCTGTAAATCGTTTAAAAAATGGGGAGCATGTTCTTGGCATAAAAGGCCTTAATTCTCATTTGGTCTGACCTTGGAAAAGATAAATCAAAGCTCAGGTTAGTTTGCAATAGTAGCTTTTTTTACTGCCTTGTGCTCTAATATTCTGACTGTCCCAACACTGTTATCATAAATGATGGAAAAGTCTTGAATATTTGCATACTATTATAGAAGATTTGTGACTGAGAGGATAAGATGTAATTTATGCAAACCAGATCTATCTTTTTGCGTATGTTTGTAGTATCATTCTTTTCCCTAAGGTACACACACCCTTTTTTGGGAGGTGCCCTTCTAACTTGGAAATGGAAGCAGGGATTGTGAAGGCTCAGAGTGGGTTGGGGAATGAATAGAAGGTGAAGACATTGAGACATGTGTAAGTGTTTTGTTGTTGTTGTTGTTTGGTTTTGGGGAAATTTGACTATGAGAGCAAGGAAAAAGAGCCTCATTTTTGCTAACTAACCTGGGTAAAATTTCTGGAGAAACTGTTGAATTTGGTAGGTCTAATGATCCCATTACTGTTTTAAGGAGTTCAAAGAACACAAACTTGTTCAGGTGCCAAAAGTATTGTCTCATGAAATGGTAGCGGAAATCCTCAGGAGCTATATATTCCCTTGGGATTCACATCACCTTCAAAATCCCTACCTGTGTTATTAAGTCAGCTGAGCCTGCTTCAAAGAACCCACCATCTTCACATCATCTGTAAAGGAATTTCAGGTTAAACATGATTCTGTCTAGATTTTCTCTCCAGAATAAAAAGTAACAGGTAGCTGAGATTGAGGCAAAGACATGGTGCATATTGTAGCCACTTAGGATGTTTTGTTTTATCTCTTGTTGCCTTACAAACCACCCCAAAATGCAATGGTGTAAGACAGCAATGATGTTATTATGCTCACAGATTCTGTGGGTCAAGAATTTGGGTAGGGCGCAGTGGGGATGCCCCACCTTTGTTCCCTGATGTCTAGGGCTCAGCTGGGATGGCTCGATGTGGCCAGGACAACCAAACTGGGCCAATTCAGTCTGGAGAATCACCTTTTCACAGGGAATCTGCTGGGCTGGACTGTCCACAGTGTCAGAAAGATAGTTCTTTCACTTGTACGTCCAGCTCCATGGCCGGGATGGCTACAAACAGCTGAGAGAGGCTCATGTTGCCCCATCTTCTGAAGCAGCCTCTTCATGGGACTAGCTGGCATGTCCATGCAGCACAGAAGTGTCAGGGCAGTGGGACTTCTCATGAGGCAGCTCATGTTCTCACAGTAAACCATCCTGGGGAAGGGAGGAAGAACCTACCAGTCCTCTGAAAAGCTGGGCCCAAACTGGCACAGAGCCACTTCCACCACATCCTACTCCTCAGAGCAGTCACAGGCCAGTTCAGATTCAAGGGGATAGAGCAACAGACTCCACCTCTCAACGGGGGAAGAAATAGGGGAAACAGGTGGTAGCAGCCTTTCTGGAAACAAGCAACCACAATGAGTTTCAGGCCCAAAAGGCCAAGTGCCAACAAAGTAATCCAGTCATTCAATGGACAAATATTTATTGTACCAATTACAAATGGCCAATTACAGTGATAAATAACACAGATGTGGTCCTGGTCTCTTTGAATACGGACTTTAGCATGAAAGGTGCACACTAAGTATAGATACATAGACAGAGCTAGATATCTATAAGTATCTATCTATTATGATAAATCCAGCCAAGGAGGAAGGACCGGGTATGATGGAAGCATGCAACAAAGTAGAGCAAATGGGACCAGTCTAGAAGGAGATATTGTATTTGGGCCAATCCTTAAAGAATGAATAATAAGAGACTAGGTCTGTTGTGTTAACAGAAATGGTAACCATTGGATGACTTCAGTACTGAGTGAAAATTCCTCTCTCACAAACTCTCACTTCATTTGAAATCCCGAGGCTCTATCTTGAAACTTTAGACAGGTGTGAGCCTCTCCCTTAAGGTAAGTAAATCGAACACCTGGAAGCCCTACCCAGCTTTTGGTCTCCACAAATGGCTTTGTTTGAGAATAGGAATTGTTTTTCCCCCTGCTCAGTATTTGGAAGACTTCTTCCATATCAAAATGCACTGGTTAATTGATAAGGTATTCTTGGCTGTGTTGGACTTAACCCACTACCTCTTCATGAGACAGTATTTTTGGCACCTGGACAAGTTGGAAAAACATTTCAGCTACCTGGGATTGCCTGCACACATCAGATTTTTTAGTGCCTTTCTGCCAGCCAGAAGAGTTCATTATATTTTTAATGTGATTAAAAAATTAAAATAAAATGGTGATTTTTATATACAGACATTGATGAAAGATGTGTTTTTAAAGCAGTAAATTAAAATCTCATTAATATTTCAGTGAGAATATTTTGTGCTTATCTGTTTCATCTCTATTTTTGACCTATGACTTGGAGTTCACAGCATGAAGGAGGTGGTGAAATCTGTTCACCATAAAATGTTAATTATAAGTAAATTACAGCACAAACGTTCAATCAGACACATTAATTCTACATAAAGTGAATTATTGTAGCAGAAAATTTTGAAATGTGACTGAATTTTGTAATCTTCAGCCTCCTTTTTCTACCTCTTGCACTAACCCTGATTTCCATGTGTTTATCTCAGAAAGAACTCTGAGTTCTTTGTGTACTGTTGAGTTCATTCCTTTTACCGGGTTTTGAAAGTTAAATACAGCACGTGGCCCCCATCTCTCTAAGTAATTCTGAATGGTACGCACACTTCTTTGCCCCATGGCAACTTATGTGAAAGCTTTGGTATTTTTCAAGCAGAGAGTTGGGCTCACAATGAAGGTATTGGATTTACCATGTGGAAGAGTTTTCTCCTAAAATATAATCAAAATGCATGTGTGTGTGTGTGTGTGTGTGTGTGTGTGTGTGTGTGTGTGTGAAGGGGAGAGAGAGAGAGAGATTATTGTTATAATTGTCATTTCCTCCTAGATTTAGGTCTGTTGTAAAGTTACAAACTCAAAAAAAATACTTTTATGGTCAAAAGCCTATGAATCTCCTGTCTGGATCATTTTCTCAGTTAACAGAAATGCTAAAAGTCAAAAATCTTATGCAATGAGTAAGAATGACCAAAGTAATAATTTATAAAATGCTTAAAACATCTAGAGTGTAGGTGGCTCATTCTGTCAACTATGTTAACTGTTCATTAGCAGCAGAAATACTGATGCTTCCTTGACTAAGAATGCATCTGTGTATTCATTTTGTAATTAGAAATGGGGGTGCTTCTCAATATTAACAGGATATTTAATGCAGTGACTAGATGCCATTAGGGACTGGATACAAGAGAAGCCATAGATTTTGCAAAATACTAGGGGGAACAATTTGTCATTACTTGGTGCCGCTGACAGTCACCCAAATTCAAATAACAAGTGGTCTAAAGGAATTGTGTAGTAGGGGTTCTCGGCTCCTGGTTGCTATGCATTGTAAAGTATTTTGTGATGGACCTGGCCTGTGTCCTCCCACTTACCAGGTCTCGTGTATCCCTAGTGTAGGTTGAAAGTCTGAGTCACATTCTGGAGGCCCCCAGTTCAGATCAGATGCCTGTTGTTTTCAAATCAGAAGCTGCAGGCTCTCGGCTGGTCTTATCTCACCCACTGAGGCAACGTTATTACTCCAGGGATGTACTCTTGACCTCTTGAGAGCTTTAGGACTTAGTGGAACACAGAGCATGACACATGTGTGTTTTCCTACCCATGTCTGGCTTCTGTATTAAGGATCCATTTTCCATTAGTTGAAGGTAGAGCGTCTGCTTTGTTCTCTCAGATGAGCCATTCCATTTAATGCCCATGAAACTCAACAGAAGGCTAAAGCAGCCAAGAAAACTAAAAATGCTTTACAGACTGCATTAATAAGGAAGATGCAGAAATGGGAATCATATCACTATTAGGAGAAAAAGACTCCCCCATAAGAGAGATGAGGGAAGGAATTTCCAATTTGCTAATGGCAGAGGCTGTTAATCTGCAAATGTGTGCCGGCATTGGTGAGTCCTCCTTCAACATGTTCAGAAAACCTTGAGGATTAAAATATCAGAGTCAGAGTTAGGGATCTGGCAGCATTAAGAGAAAAAGGAGCATCAGCTTCCTCAGAGGCTAGATCTTCTAAAGAAAATAGCACAATAAAAAAATTGTGTTGAAAAAAATAGAGTTGAATGATAGCTACTTTAATTTGAAACCACAGGCAAAATTATGCAAAAAATAAAGATGATATGATGCTTCTATTATCATTTTTCTTCTTTTTTTTTCTGTCCCAAATTCCCAATCTGGGCTCTCAGCATGTTCCAGATACTACTCTCCTTTTCCGTCATGTAGAAAATCGCAAACACATCCACAGCAAGGTGTTAGAAACCTGTATTTTTTTCTTTTATAGAATAATGACTTTACTGTTTTTACAAAAATGGCACATGCCCAGTATATAAAATTAAAAGTGGTAGGGTACAAAGAAGAAAGCCAAGTTTCTCTAAAACTTTTACCACCTCAAAAATCTCTCAGATCTAGCGAATGTTTTTCCAAGCATTTGTTTACCATGTTTACATGAAAGAGGGAAGAATGAGAAAGAGACAGACAGAGAAAGAGAATGACAGGCTCAAGAGACTAAGAAAAATGGAGACTTTAAGAAAAAGGGATTAGAATGACTATAATTAATAGTACTGTGTTGGTTACTTGAAATTTGGTAAGAGCAGATTTTAAGTATCTTTATACACACACTCCCACATACATACAAGCTGGTGGTAACCGTGGGTGGTGATGGATACATTAATTAAATTAGTGGTAATCAATACGCAGTGTTTACGTACATCAACTCATCCCATCGTACACCTTAAATATATACAATTCTTATTTAAATATTTTTAAATAAAGAGGGATTATATACGACAAAGGTCAGAAGTACTGCATTTAAGAGTATTAATTGGTTGTGTTAGAATTTAACAAAAAAAAATTTATAAAGGTGAAATTGAAGGAATTTCTGATCCTCAAATATTTTTTAATATTTACCAGAATATAGTTCTTAAACAATGTGTCTATGATTAAGAAAAAAGAATAGGAAAAAAATTTTGTCTAGATCAATTACTGTCTTTAACTTCATGTTTTATTATTAGACAGTATTGGTGGACTCCCTACTTAAAAGATGAGAAAATTAGCACATAGCTACCCAATTTCTTTCCCCTGCCTCCTTTTATTTATTGGTTATTGTTTTACTCTGTCATGGTTTATAATATTCATCATCTTGGTCTGAAACCACATTTATTTTCTCATACTTTATACTTCTATATTTAAATAATAATTAAGTGCTCAAGTTTTTTAGACCCATGTTCTTCATTCTTGTGGTTTTTTTTTGATTTATCTTTAGTTGGATGAATTTTATTTTTAAGAGGAATTTTATAAGGTTTTTAGATGCTCTATTCTAATTTATTATATGCCTGAGAATGTCTATTGCGTTTATACTCAAGGTACAGTGTGAAGACATAGAAAATGAAATAAAGATAAATAAAGAAGAATAGAGGAATAAATGAAAGGATACTTTAGCTGGGTGTAAAATTTGGAGAATCACATTTTCTTTCCCTCAGAACTTTGTAGACCTTTGTTCATTGTCTTCTGGCACTGAACGCTGTCCTTTAACCACACAGTTGTCATATTTTGTTTGATTGATAGATGGGCCTATGAGCATCATACTCTGAGTTTGAGACTCTCTTACTGTTGTGATTATATTTCAACATCAGTTTGGATAGTCTATGAAACATACCTTTTTTCTTTAGAACCTTGTAAATATTGCTTTCTTATCTTTTGAATGCTATAGACAAGACTGAGGCCTATGTAAATTTCCTGTTTATAGAATATTTGATTTTGCTCCCTAAATAACTAAAGAATTTTTCTTTATGTTTTAAAATAACTAGGATATACTCAAGATCGAACAATTTATATCAATTTCTCCTAGAATGTACTGTACCCTTGTGTGTGTGTGTGTGTGTGTGTGTGTGTGTGTATTTTTTTTTCTTCCTCTTGTTAAGGTACATTGTTTTCCTCCTATATATGATTTTTTTTCCTGTCGACTGCATTCTCTACTCCACAAACATCTATTATTTTTCTTTTTCTATTACCTTCGTTTTTTTTTTCTTTTCCTTTTCTTTCACTAAGATTATCTTAAGTCTTTCCCCATGCCAGTTATTCTACTTTCAGTCATGCCTATTTTATAAAATCTGTGCTAACTTTTTTATTAGTTCTATAACGATGTTTTGATCCCAAATTTGTCTCCTAAGCTCCACAGTCTTTTTTAATATCATTATGTTATTTTAATAGTTTACCATACCTATTTTAGTAAATTTGTGCCATATTAAACTATTCTGTAACATGAAGTACTCAAAAAGAAATTTGTTTTTCTTTGGGTTTTATTTTCTTCCAGATGGGTGTTTCATCTCTCTTTTGCATGCCTGATTTCCTTTTTTATGTTCTTTTTCTCATCTGTAAGTGTAATCTTTTAGGATCTTGGTTTAATATAAAGAGATTTCTTGCTAGATTCATCACCCTAGAGGGGCTCTGGGCATTGATATCTGCCCAGACACCCCCTTACACACACACACCCACACAGTAGGTCTGTCAAAACCAAAATCCAAATGGGGCTGATTTGGCAAATATCCTCATTCCCAACTGCCTGTGGGTAAAGAGTAGTTCTCCTGTTCCACTTTGCTTTCAGAGTTCTGGCAGTCCCTTCATTTTGATCAGCTCCCAGATTCTGTATCAGCTCCTCAGTGCTTTTAAGGTGTTTTTATGATTTTATCCAGTATATGAAGTTGTTTTTAGCAGGAAGGTTAGTCTGAAATGACTAGTTTGCCATTAATAAGAATGAAATTCCATTCATGTTTTTCATTTATTTGTCATGTTCTTGCTTAATATATGGAGCTCTATGCAGATCTTCTCTTTGTGCTGATAGATATTAAGAAAATTCTTCTCAGCCAACTTCCTGCTTTATCTGAGACTCATCTTTCCTCTTAGCAACAATTTAATGTATTCTACCTGTTGTCTGTATCCTGAGTCCTTTGGGGAAAGGAGTGTTTTGATGGGCTGTGTCTAGAAGAACAAAAGACTCTGCTTTTTCTACCAAGATTCTGTTAAATATCCTTCATCAATGTTCACTCCACCTAGTTGGGCATTTAACTAACTGCCCTGGTGCCCTCCCTCTGAAACATTGAGCCCAGGCCATATTCCTGCATCTAATAGGAGGCTGAGGACTTTAGTTCTAGGCATAGGGTTTCTATGCTTGAAATTACTTGCCTGACTCAACCCAAGATGCCTATGCAACCCTTCTATTTGCTTCTCTCCAGACTGTGAGATATTTCGGGCAAATTCAGAATATTTTCACTACTTTCTACTCATTCTGGGGTTCAGAATACAGCTAAAAGCAGCACTGTGGTACAGAAAAATCATCTTCCTCCCCTTCTCCAGCTGATATTTTTTTGAAGTTTATGGCTTGAGGTTTTACCATTTTCTTTGTTTGACTACTGCTGGTGAGCATTTTCCTGATTTTTTTTTCACTACTTCTTCTTCCTTTTGTTAGATGTTAGAGATGTTCTGTGATCCAAATTCACTCCATCGTCTTCCCTCAAATTTAAGATTTCACATTTTAATAGGAGATACCTTAGTGATGTTGATGCTATACCTAATGAATGACCATGAGTCTTCATCTTGTGTCTCTCAGGATGAGAGACAAGTATTGAAGTAAAAGTCCTTTATTTGTAAGTTGATCCCAGGAACTGGGAGAAGCATGGGGAAGCAAAAGAGGAAGGGGAAGGATGCTAATACAGAGTACATTATCAAGCAAGTTGTCACCCTGAGCAACTGGAATTAATTTCACTGGCAAAACTCGGGAGAGTGCAGAATGCACCCCTCACAGTTATCCCACCCAAGGGTAAGGGAACTAGTGTATTGACATGCTGACTCCTGCTACTCACCAGTGGACTTCTGTTCCCAGGGTACTCGTTCCCTCTCGCTTCCTGCACTGCTGTGCCCTGAATGGTAACATCCAAGGACAGATACCATGTGATTGTGAACTCCAGGCATCTTGGCACCTGGGTAGAAGAAGACTAGGAGGAAGGAGGATCCTTTTAGGGTTTCACAATTGGTTCCATTCAGGTGGTTTCCCACTTAAAAACAAGTATAGACCTTGGCCATTGATCCCTTCTAGTTGATATAGTTATAATACCTCCTCAAATTTAGTGAAAAAGGGGAAAGAACTGGGAGGCCTGCAAAAAGGTGAAGAGCTATTTTGGTCAATAAAGCTTTAAAAACCATGGATACTACAATATATATGAATTATATATCTGAATTATATATTAGAGTCATATACATACACATAGAGATAACTATATATACACACATGTAAATTATGTTCATTATATATGTGAAAATATTTTTATAAGAGATGAGTGTAGGTTGGGGGCACACATGTAATTAATGATGCTATATGTTGCATAGGCGCTGTGTGGACAATTCACTGGAGAGTGTTAAGGGTACTGGCCCATTGTATCCCCCTGAGTTCCTCTCTGTCATACACCAAAGGGATCATAGATTCTTTGGAGACCACCACATAAATCCACTCACCTGCAATCCTGCTTTCAAATAATCCCCTTTTATAAAGGTATTATACTGACTTCAGTTTTGGAAGGAGCGTAACTTTTGACTTCTATACATGTCATATATTTGAATGGAGTCCCAGAAATCTAATCCCTTTTGCCCTGTGTGAACTGGGTGGTTAAAAAGTGACGAGTTACCTTAAATCTAAGAGGAAAAAACTAAAAAGTTTCCAAGCTCATTAATTAAGGTAGGGAGAAAATGGTCATTTTAAATACAACAAAGTTAGGGGATTCCAATCATGTATTTTGCATAATAAAGTATATAGAGAGAAAATCATATTTTAAAAGGCAAGTGACTTCAGAGGTCCCTCCTGTTGGATCAGACGTTTGTGTATATTCATATTATAAGCAATAGGAAGTTGCTCAATTCATAGTATATGACAAAATTATCCATATTAGAAATCATTATTTAAAAATTCCTCAGTGTTTTATCTCAATATTTTATTAAGGAAAAGCTAAGTCTATGATGTCAAGTGGCAGTGGTGGGAGAATGTGAGATATTTATTTGGCTAGAATAAGAGAAAGCCAAGGAATAACTTAAGTATCCACGTACATGGTGGGTTTTCTGTGGATATCATTGACTAATTCTTCTCCACATCCATGGAGGCCAAAGCCAGAGGGAGAGAGAGGGAGGGATGAAGATAGACCGAAAGATGAGCAGGGAATGTGAAAGAGATTTAACACACCAACATCATGAGTCTCAAGATGCTGAATTTCGGCTTCCATTAGCAAAACATCTTGGTTGCACAAGGGAAAGTACTTCTTGTTAGGCAAAGCGATAAGCCATCAGAGTAGATCTCTCAGTGATCTCATGGAGTGTCCATTTGTGGAGTCTTTTAGAGAAGAAAATACCATCTTTTGCAAAACGTTTGTGTGAAAGGTCCAGGCTATAGCTTGAACGTTATTCTAAGGCCCAGAAGCTCTGATTATTCCCTGAGAGGGGATTGTCTATTTTTTTCTTCCACACAAACGCACATCTCAATATCTCCATCCACAAAACCTTTTCCTTACTCTTCAAGTCTTTATGAGTATGTTCTAAACATCTGGGCTGCTCCACATGCTTGCCAGTTTGTTTCTCCCCCACACCCTTCATGTTTTATTGTCATATTAAGTGAAGTTCCAGATCCATTTATGAATTTCCATGTTTCTGTGGGCCGAACTGTATCTCCAAAAATGTTTATGTTGAAATTCTAATACCCAGAACCTCAGAATGTGAGTGTATTTAGAGACAGGATCTTTAAATAGGTAATTAAGTTAAAATGAGGTTGTTAGGGTGGGCCCTGATCCAGCAGGACTGGTGTCTTCATGTAGGAAGAGGAAATTTGGATGCTGATTGGAAGACATGTGAGGACACAAGGAGAAGAGGCAGAGGAAACCAACCCTGCGAACACCTTCATCTTGAGCTTCCAGCTGCCAGACTAGGAGACAGTAAATTTCTGTGGTTTAAGCCACTCTACCTGGGCCCCCTGTAACAGCAGCCCTAGCAAACTAACATGCATCCTTTTCCGTGGTCTCTTCTTTCCTTTGCCTTCTGTTGGACCGACCCATCTCGGCTCACTAGCATTTCCTTTCTTTCTAGTTGTCTTTACAACACAGCCACCCTCCCTTCTCTAGGTTCTACTTAATGATGTCTCTTCACTCACAACTGTCATTTCCTTCCTGCTGGACCCAGCCCCACCTCGATGACAATGAGACCTGGAGTCCTGTTAGGAGCAAATCCCATGACTCTGACTGTTGAGAAAGTTTTCATTCACAAGAGAGGATGCCTTCCATCATTTTCATTTTCGTAAGAAAAGGTATGCATTTTACGGAGACTTTTGTGTTCGTGTAGCTTGTTTCTGTGTACAGAGTATTTCTGCAGACATGGCATTGCTTAATCCTCATCTCATTTCAAGTCAATGGTTTTTCAAGACACTGACACTCGGAAAGGTTTCCTAACTTGATGGAAATTACACAGCTAGTAAGTAGCAGAGCTGGAATTTGGACCAAGGCGAAGCTGCACGTTGCCCCTGACTCCCAGTGCAGGATGGTCAGTGACAGCTGCTTTTATAGTGTGGCTGGTTTCTCTATCCTCTGAGCTGGACTTCCATGAGCATCCTGTTGGCATGCATCATTACCTCGGGCTAAGTATTCGCTCATGAATCATTATTACCCTAACTAAATTGGAAGCTCTGGGGAGGCAGGTTTTGGGCTGTGCTTTCTGTTTAGTTAGGGTGTTTGGGAAACATCTGTTGATTGGTTGGTTAGATGGACTTTTTATCCAGAGGATACAGCACATCTCTTGGCATCTGGTTTTCCAAAGATATAAGCAAAAGTGACAGGGAGCTCATGATGTTGATCTGGTCTTTTTCAGCAAAGGTTAGAAAAGGGTATGTATAAAAATAATACTGTAGATTGACATTATGTTACAATATTTATCATTATTATACCCTGTATTTATATAGCATCTCTCTCTCCCTCTCTCTGAGGGGCTCATAGTCATTTGTAAGCAGTGGGCTTTATCCCGCTGCTAAATAGAAAATAAATTGCTTGTCTCTTAGAAGAGAATTAACTCTTTCAGGGCACTGGGGTACCATTTAGTAAATTAGTAATCCTCTAAATGGCACTCCAGATATGTAAGATCCCATCTATAAACCTGGAAAATGAAGGTGTTCCCAGTGCTTAAAAGACATCAGACCAGGCCAAACAGAAATCAGACAGCAAGCTTAAAACACATGTAATGTACTTACCTCTCTCCTCTAATAACTTTGTGTTCATTCTCATGGAAATCTGTCTGTGACTAAAGACGAATCTATTTGCTAAAAGCTGGCACTTCTGATCTTTTAATCTACTAATATGAGAGTAATACAGGGGAAGGGGCAGATGATAGGAAAAGCAGAGTGGTGGTGTTGATACTCATGGGAACAGCGGCAATTTGTTCAGCTAAACAGATTTTGAGAGACTGATAGATTTTTTTCAAAGCCATTTGAAAGGCTGGCCATGATGGTTCCCTTAGGTCCTGAAAATGTTCATCTACTTCCAAAATACTGGTTAGTGAGTTGGAATTAACTTCATAGATCTCCTTGGAAGGTAGGTAGGGGCAGGTACAAATACAAATCAACAGTAGCTTTATCCAACATAGAAATTTAACTCTCAATCAGTCAGAAACAAAGTTGGGGACATTTATATAAAAACATGGTGGGCGTGGAGAAACAGGAATGGTTAATTGATGCTGAGTGGGTCTATTTTTAAAAAGCATATCGACTTCAGTTTCTCTTTTGTTTTCATTTTGTCTCTCCCATATTTATGATGTGATCACCTCATCCCATTTAAAATTTCTTGGAGTTCGCCCATTGACTCAAATGCCTCTTGGATGCACTTGCTTGTCTGGGTGTTGCCTCACTGAATTCTGATTGTAATTCAGTAACACGGTATTGATTGTTGGGACTTTCGGTTTATGTGCAATGAGATAGAATTTGGAAACTGGTGGTGTCTTATTGACTTTCTGATTTGCGCTTCTGGGAAACTCATTGGATGGTCAGATGAGATGCTGCCGGGCAGTCTGGCAGTTCAGTAAACATTCTGTGGTTATTTCTCTGAATTGTGTACCATTCCCATTGATGTACCCTCACTCGGATGCCAAGCACTTAAGAACCACTTACTCAACTCCGAGCCACCATCCTTGTTCCTCCCTCTGAAGACCAGGCCCACAAGTGAGCCTCTTTCCAAAGCCTCGGCCCTCCTCTCCCCTCTCCCCGCCGCACTGACAGCTGCCAGGAGCCTCTTTACACAAACCTCAGCTTTTGAAGGTAAATATGCCACGTCAGTCCAATTTTAGCAATCTACATGCCTCTGAGCCCCTCGAATTCCAAGGAGCATCCTTAAAGAGAATCATCAGCAACCTGCTAAAAAGAAATCAAAGCAGATCAGCAAAATGTCTGGACAGGGGAAGGAAGGATGAGCCTCACAGACTAATGGCCTTCATTTTCCAATAAGCAACATGACTGGTGACAAAAATAAACACTAATGGGAAACGTGGATGTTCGATCTAATTGTATCATCACAGGTTGCTTTCCATACGGCACATAGGGACTGAAATAATGTAGCGTCGGGAGGTAGCTTTGTGGTTTCCCTTTGCACACATATGCATTTTGCATTTAGTTGCTCTCTGGCATGAGTAAAAGTCCCAAATAAACTGGGTTTGGGGATTCTACCCCCATGATTCCTAAATACTCACCGTCTCAAGATGAAGGTCAGTCACGGTACCGCTCTGAGCTCAAAGGTAGCAAAATGAGATGAACAAAGCTGGTGTGAGAGATGGCACCATTAATTCCTCTCCCAGGTGGCTCTTTTAATATTTCAAACAGGGTTTAATCATCGAGCGGTGTGTTGAACTAGGGAGCCAGGTCAGCAGTGCCCTTCTGCTGACTGACTCTTCTAAGTTTCTAAACAAGTAGCAAAGCTGGTGGATTTCTCACCCCTCCCCACTGCTGATGCCAGACCCTACAAGAGCTTTCTAGGGAAGAGGAAGCTGGATTCTGTTGATTTTCTCTGGTTTGAGGTGGAAGGCAAAACCCCCAGAGGCTGTACCCTGTGATGGTCTGAGACAGATCTGCTTTTATTGTTCAAATTCCCATCCCTTCCTTTTTGGCTTCCCATCACTCATAGGCTTGTAGGATCCTCAACAAGGAGAAGCCATCGGCTTCCCTGCTCTGAAACTCTGTCACCCTTGTCTGTGGTCCTAGCTGCCACTTCCTTTGCTGTTTTGTGACTCTGATTTCCTGTCAAGTGGGAAACACCATCTCTCTCTAGGCAGGTAGGAAGTTTGCATGAAGTGGGCATTGGAGCTGCAGTTGTTGGAGTGATAACCGCACATTTTATTCTCAAATTTTCAAGAGGACGGTGAAAATACGGCAAGAGGTTGAGGTTCTGAAATTTGTAATTTAACACAAAATTAATAATAATTAAGGTTATCATTAATAAATTATTTTTCTCCTTTATAATTTTACGAGGACTTTTTAAAATTCTTGAATCTTGTACAATCCAGAGGCAATGCATCGATGAATAATGTGATTTGCATTTGATATTTATTATTTTTTCCTGTCAACCTGGAAAATGAATCCACTAGAACTTAAAATACATTGGAATGATTAGTTCTTTTATGTAGTTTATGTGCATTTTGTAATTTGTTTTACACCCTCTCCTTTGCTGATTTTTGTTGCTTTGGTTCAAATGGCCAAAACTATGGGCACCATTATGAGTTGATAGTGACCGATGAGTTCATGCCAGTGACCACATTGTCAGCATCCACCCTTTGGCTGTAAAGGGAAATATCTTTACCAGGGAAGAGCCCATTTTTGTTTTCTCCCATTCGCTGTTTATCTGACTTTGTGATAATGTCATCAAGCCTTATTCTGTACTTTTTGATGAGCTGGTATTCTCTGGAGCTGAGAGCTGCAGGCATGGCAGAGAGTGATAAACTAGGACCACATTAGCCACACACACTTTTGACATCCTCCTGCCTCGACATAAAATTGGTGGACCCACATTTGCCATTGCTTAGGTTTAGGGCAATCCCAGACCCACTTGTCATTCAAATCAAACTTTGTTAGAACATCAACTCAAGAAAAGGAAGCCAAATACAAAATTGAACGTTGATGTTGAAAGAGATTATCGTCCTTACGTTCAGCCTTATTGGGTGCCCATTGGTTTAAGAAAGTGGCCTAATGTTGAGAAAGACGACAGAAGAATTTGCAAGGACCACTGTGGTCTGCAAATAATTTGAAAAATTAACACGCGTTAATGCTTAGTGGGGAAAATTTGCAAATAGGGCACACTTGGGAAATAGTGAGATCTGACTTTCTTTTGATTAATATTTCCCACTTGGAAACAGTGTTAGCCTCCAAACACTAGTAAACAGAGACTTGTTAGGGAAAATACTGATAATGACTATGCTATTTATGCAGAAATTATATATAGTAATTTTGACTATTTGGAACAAAATAAAAATGTCAAAATGGGGGGAAAGTCTTCTAACAGAAAAAAATATGACAAAAAATGCACACACTAATACTGATGAGGTAAAAATCTTTAGTATATTCTGATGTAATATATTTTAAAAATATTTATATATTTAAGATAAAAACAACGCTTTGGTGCTTAAAGAGATAAGCTTCAATTTTCCACCACATCCATCTATGAAAACCCCTCATTCCAATGCCCGATAGAAAGGCATTGTTATGCAAAACTGCTTTCCTAAAATTAATTTATTAATTTCTAAATTTTTTTATAGTTCGCTAATTAAAGACAGACCCCAGAAAAAGAATAGAACATCTTGTTCTTGCCTTTGTTACTAGTTAGTTGCATGACCTCGAGCCAGCCATTTAATCGGTGTGGCCCTAAATTTCTTCCTTTGTAACAAGTGCAGTGATTCTTATGCAGCGAGGGTTCCAGGTGGGCATGTCAGGCAGACGGTTGAGCTCCAGGCTTCCCCGGGGCCAGTTTAGCCAAAAGACTAAGGAAGATTCTGTCTAAGAAAAGCAAGACCAGCTGGAATCAGTTAAAAAGGCATCTGCAGAGGGAAGAAAGGTGTGATTTGGAACTCAGGGGAGAGACTGTGTCACTGGGATGTGTCCTTTGGTCCACCTCTTCCTTTTATGAATCAAAAGACCTGTGTTCAGTGGAGCCCTGTGCCTCCTTGACAGAGAAGGTTGGGTTGCTTTGGTGTCCATGTACCAGAGCATAGAAACAGACAGGGAGGAAGCCATTGTCCCACTCAAGCTGGGATAGCACCTGGCTTCCCCACATCAAAGTCCCCAGAGAACAGTGCAGCCAGGGCACGTGAGGGTCTTGGTGGCAGCAGAATTCACAGCCCCTTGTTGGCTAAGTAGCAGCACCAGTGGGTAGCCTTTCCCACCACGAGAGCCTGGTGCTGGGAGGGTGCTCTTGAGGTCTGTAGGGCCAGCCCAGGCTGCAGCAGCAGGTGTCCCTGACTGTCCAAAACAGCCCAAGAGGCAAAGGGCAGATTCCTAAGGTGGTTGGGGGACTCCTTTGTGAGTACCGGTGAGACCCAATGCAGAGGCCAGCTTCTATGACAGCACGAGAGGATGAGGGCCTGGGAAATATTCATGACTGTGGCTTTATCTTGGTGGTTCTCACCCTGGGCAGTTTTGCCCTTCAGGGGACATTTGACAATGCCTGGGGACATTTTTGGTTGTCACAACTCAGGGGAGAGAAGTGCTACTGGTATGTAGGGACACAGGTGCTACAAAGTACGAGACATAGTCCCACACCAAAGAATTATCCAATTCAAAATGTCAAGAGCACTGAGACGGAGACACCTTCCTTGCCACCTTTGTACCAACTCTTCATGCAGGTGTGACCTAGGAAAACACAGATTCCACCCATGCGTGCCAGGAAGTTGAGCATTGTGCCAGGTGGCCAGCCGATTTAACAGTAATGAGGATGATTCCATGATCATAATAACATAAATCATATCACTAATAACAGCTAACATGCACTGTCTCCTTCCTGCCAGGCACTGTGGAAGCATTCCACAGGTTTTCATTCAGCCAGTACACCCCCCAACTCCAGGAGGTAGGCCTAAGGCTTATCTGCAACTTACAGACCATTTAAACAGCCACGCTGGCAACTGACGCGGGAGTGTCAGCCAAACTGCTGGTTTTGCCAATTCTCATGGTCAGCTTAGTCAGATCCACCAAAAAGGACTGTTGAAGTTGGTGACCTTACTTCCACCTCTGTCCCAGCAACTGGAAAACTGAAGGCAGCCTGTCACACCCACACCCTCTCTGCCTCATGAGATCAGCCCCAGTGATGTCACCTGACCACCTCCCAAACCACATTGTTGTTTTCTGCAAACAGAAGCAAAAACAAAACCCCAGACAAGTCAACACTACACAGTCAAATGGAAAGGAATGGGGAGAGAGTCGGATGACTCCAAGTATCTATTATTAATAAAATACAATAGATCAAGTCCTCAAAGTCTGTTTTTGCCTCAATTATTGAAATAGATGCAGATTGTTTTTAAATTTCCCAGATAATGGGGGCAGGGTAGCCCTCAACTCTTTCCGTAGGATTTTAGTAGTTAAACTTAAGGAGTTGGACTAATTAGTCCCCGGGCCCGTGGTTGAGCGGCCTTGGTTTCTTTAGAGGAAACCGAAGACCTCCTGTTCACCTTTTATCTCAATCAATCATCTCGTATTTGCTAAGGGCCCCAGGAGTGGGACACAAGAGGTGTAGATCATTCAATTTGTCGCAGCACATATTTTCAATATTATGATAAGAAGACAAGGGACTCTACATTTTGTCAACTTGCAGGTCCAAGATCGATCCGCAAATAGATGGGCCTCCCCGTATTCTGAATTAAAGTGTGTGTTTGGGCAGTTTATTGACAGTTGGTAACTACTGACCACTAGTCCTGATAGAGTTACAGAGGTCAGGTCATGGCAGGTCAGAGCCACAAAGGACGCCTCCTGCTCTCAGAGCTCGCTCCCCTCCCAGAAGGGACGCAAGGGTCAATAATGAAGCCACCTGTAGGGTCTGGAGGCTTTTCCAGTCTTTATCCTCTGGCTGTGCAGGGACATAACCACAGAGCAGCCCGGTCCTTTCTTGCTTTCTCCCTGGCCGCTGCCCTGGGAGTCGCACGGGGGGCCAGGAAGCCAGGGCTCACCCAGCAGGGAACGGAGGCCCCATGCCACTGCATGCCAGGCTCATCTCTGGGTCCCACTGCAGGCTAGCCCCCCTCCCCCCACTGAGGCCCTTCCAAGGGGAGTTGCCAACACAGGCCACGCTTCTGCCCCAAAACCTCAGAGAGCTAAGGACGCACAGAGGCGAAGGCAGTGGCTGTCTTTATGGCTCCTGCGGGAGCGTCCTCCCTCCTGTGCCTATGCAAACCGCTCTTGGCAAGCAAAAGTTTAATTAAAAGCCTCTCAGAATAACTCTCCAGCTGGGGTGGGCCTCGGTTGCCAGGAGGGACCTTATCAAGTGGATTTGAAAACTTACAAACGATAGGCCTTGTTCCCAGGAAATGTCATCTGGTCTGCCTCGCCTGGTGCCTTGCTGAGGAGGAGGGGAGGGGGGCTGTGTGCGTGTTTTTGATGCAGCATCCACTGTCTACCTGGAAGATGCAAATGATATTCAAATTTGGTTCAGTGCACGGGCTGCTTGCATATACCCCACAGCAACCCTCAAGCAAGTGACTAATGGGAACATGTGTTCTTTCTATTTTTATAAGGCCGGGAGAACAAGGGGGTGGAGGGCTGAGCTTGTGGGGTTTGAAATCTCTCTTTGCAGGGGACGTGCTGCTGTCTGGAGTGATAGTAACAGTGAGTGGCAGCTCCATGGCAGCGGGCCCTGACCTGCCTAGACGCTCTGCTCCACGGAGGACCTTGAGCCCAGTGAATGGCCCTGCCCGTCCTTTCCATCACCCTGCCAGGAGAGAAACCAGGGCTCTTAGGATGGTGGCAGCACCCCCAGCCTTTGCTCCTGTGGCTTGGCCAGGTGTTTGTCTCAGCAGGGCTCCATCTCACCGGGCGCTAGTAGAGTGATCGCCCTCAACATCAGTATCGCTGGTACCACAATGATCTGCATTTTTAATGAGATGATTCCTCACTGTCACTGTGTCAGGTCAGTTGGGCAAACTCGGAAGTGACTCCAATAAAACCTAGGTCTGACCAAAGCCTCGTGTAGCCTCTTGCAGGCCCAGGCAGAAAAAAGCAGAAGCGTGATTCTGTCCAAGACGATCTTAGCTCCTGCTGCCCAGTTTCTGTGGCAGATACTGCCATGAAGGTGGGGTGCACCCACCACATCTCCACGGCTCAGGAGACACCTCAGTCCAGTGAACAGGAGTCACATGGCAAAGAGGGATGTGACACCAACAAGAGCACTTGGGTACGATCTCTTAGTATGTGAACAACAGAAGGCAATCTTGAAATTCCAGGATTTGGAGTGATCAGGACAGATCGACTGGACCAGTGGATCACATGGGACTTTCAAGAGTATTGTCAGAGGGGAAGGAAGTGCACTGGGTTCTGGACTCCTCACCCCTTCATAGAACAGTCTAGAACCAATGGACTTGTTTCATATTGTGTATATATTTCTATATACATTATGTACTAACTCCAGTCACCTAACCAGAGCCACCTGAATCACTATGATGAAGACCCTAAGGCCAAGTCCTGGATCTGCGAAAAAGAGGGATGTCGTCAACAGGTACAGGACAGGAGAACAATGGCATATGGACCGAGCACTTGCTGTCCCTGGTGTCAAATTTCTTTTGAAAAAAAGGGCTCTGAGATTTTTAAAAAGGTTCAAACCCACCCAACTCTATTTTTTAGCATTTAGATAGGAATCTTCATCCAAACCTAGGCAGAGATACGTTTGGGTTTTAAAAATGAACTTCATGAGTGCTCCAGGTAACCCGTTATAGGCCCAACAGTCCTGAGCCACCTTTCGGGGCATGGAAACCAACCACTGCCTTCGTAAAAATCAAAACCCAACGTTCCCCTTGCCAGATGGCGGAGAATCTCGGGGCCGAGATTAGAGTCCCAAGGTCTAGTTCCTCCACTGTTAAAGGACCCCAGCTTGAGTGACCGGGGCCATTGGCTGTCTCCTTACACTTGTTTAAGGACTCTTGGAGGTCACTTGCTTAACACATTTCCAGTATCCTCATCAAAGTGCATCCCTTTGACCAAACTTCTAGGATTTTGTCTCCCAAGGAAATAAATCATGAAATTGTATATAAAGGATGTCCATCACAGCACAATTCTAAATAATAAAAACTAAGGTTAACTAAATGTCCAACAATAAGTAATTAATTTATAAATAATGGAATGTTTATGGAATATATATGTTACTTTTATAATCAAGAAACATGTTTTTTTTTTAAAAAGGGCCAGACTCCCATAAAAATTAGGGTGCTTTATTTTTAAGGATATCCCTAGAAACAAACTCCTGTAACTCTATCTATAAAGGAAAAGTGAAGTAAATTTTCTGTTTATATCCACTCAGGGTTAATAGACAAATTGCATAATTCAGGCTAAAAAGAAACCCACTCTTTCTCTGCAATTATGTATTTGGCCTTCTTTATCGGGGAAACTTGCTTCAGATTTCCACTTTCTGCATCTATGGAGACAGTCAAAATCCAAGCCTCACCCTGTTCTAAAGCAGCCATAATTGTGATCCAGCAGCTGGCCTGTTGAGTCTCCACTGTGTGCCCACCATGTGCTGGGCACTAAAAATACAAAGGTAGTTGGGACATTACCCCTTCCTTTGAGAGGTTCTTGGACTAAGGGGATAGTACCACATGTCACATGATTCAATGCATCAGCCACCTACTTCATGCCAGGCCTTGTCCTGGGCCAAAACCTCTATATGTCCCATCACCCATTCACAACAACCTTCAGCAGAGGCACTGTCACCCCATTTCAGAGATGGGGACAATGACACCCCACAGAGTCAGCAGCACAACTGTCAAGCTATAGGGCCAGGACTCAAACACAGATCTACTTCACTGTTCTAATTCCTGAGCTGAAACGATGTTGTGATAGAAGAGGAAACCCTTGATTCCTGCAGAGCTTAAGTTCCCTGTGCAAAGGGATTTTTTTTTTTTTTTGAGACAGAGTCTCACTCTCTTGCCTGAGCTAGAGTGCTGTGGTGTCAGCCTAGCTCACAGCAACCTCAAACTCCTGGGCTCAAGTGATCCTCCTGCCTTAGCCTCCCGGGTAGCTGGGACTACAGGCACGTGCCATCACACCTGCCTAATTTTTTCTATTTTTAATTGTTTGGCCAATTTCTTTCTATTTTTAGTAGAGACGAGGTCTCGCTCTTGCTCAGGCTGGTCTCGAACTCCTGAGCTCAAGCAATCCCCCCACCTTGGCCTCCCAGAGTGCTAGGATTACAGGCGTGAGCCACTGCGCCCAGCCTGCAAAGGGATTTTTTTTGGTGCCGTATCCCCAGCACCTAGAGCAATGCCTGGCAAAAATGCAGGGTTGGCATGGTATAGCCAAGGTGGGTTTGCCAGATTTAGCAGATAAAATAAGGGACATGTAGTCAAATTTCA
The DNA here is from genome assembly GCF_000956105.1 of Propithecus coquereli. Taxonomy (NCBI): domain Eukaryota; kingdom Metazoa; phylum Chordata; class Mammalia; order Primates; family Indriidae; genus Propithecus; species Propithecus coquereli. Next base: position 1,609,463 of record NW_012152729.1, on the reverse strand, counting down.
GAGAAATAATAAATAATTTTTTGTCGAAGTATGTCCCATGCAGTATTTAGGACATGCTTAGTAAATGATTCATTGTTCACTGAAATTCAGACTGCACTGAGCATCCTGGTACACCTGGCAGGGGATGGCAGGTTGCTACTGAGCGTGGTTGACAGCCGATGAGAAGGCTCCCACCAGTTCCCCAAGACGGGGAGGGCAGAGTCACGTGCCAGACGTGGAGGAGCAAGGATGCTTGGTTTCTCTGGGGAACTGTGAGCAACACACTACACACAACTAGAGTCGAGAGCAGAGTTCCCAACTGGGGACCTAGGGGCTGACATGTTTTGTTTGGTCTTCTAATTTTAATTAGTTATCAACATTTAAAATCTAGCAATTTCACATTTTTTTAATTGGCTTTTATTAATAAAAAATCTGAATGTCTTTATTTCCAGATGGCAACATCTGATAGGAGGTACCTTTGAGAGCAGGGTGGAGGCTGGGGTCTCCTATTAGCTACGCTCTCCTAGCGCTTGCTTCACCTATTTTCTCCTTCTGAACTGCAGGGCCTCTGTGTTTGCTACCCCCGGAGCAGGGAGATTGGGAGAATTGCTATATATGGTCTATGGTGATTGACAAAAGGTGAAAAAGCAGCAGTATTCATAAGACGGACAACATGGTGAGAATGATGGAGAAGACAGCTCAGATAATTAGCGTCTTCAGATCCTTATAGAAGAGTCTAGAACCTTCTAGAATCCAGAAGATCGCATTCTAGTCATGAACCAGTTGTAACCTTGTGAGTTTCAATGGCGAGCCTGGTTGGTTTAAGGGATAATGACATGCAGTGATCCATATTTATTCCATCTCTCTGTCCATCACTTTATTTACGATGGGGAGGGGGGAGGAAGGCAACAGATGGAGTTAGAAATGGACATGACCCCGCATTTGCTCTGAGAACTCCTCTTGGCTTCAGGAAACGTGGCTGTCCCCCCGCCCTGTGTGTGTGGCTGACCCTGGCCGTGCTCGCTGGTTGCTGGGGGCGGATGCATTCGTAATGGAAAAGGTGAACTCACTCTTGGGGGTTGCAGGGAGCGTAGGGGGGTGTTTTCTTCTACCGTAATAAGATTGTCAGGTCCCCTTCCTGGCCCAAATGTCGCAGGGGCCGGCGCAGTCTGCCAGAATGGGAAACTCACTCTTCTTAATTAGCCCTAATGCAGCCGAGCCTGTTTTCTTAGCCTGACCAAAGGGAATAGTAATTAATATGGTGGTGGAGACAGACGGAGAGTTCAAGGCCAGCATGTGTGCCCCTGACCCTGGGGTCACCGGCAAAGGGGAACCCAGAAGACAATAACCTGGCTCCCGCAGGCCTGGACAAAAGCGAGCTCTGGTCCTCCAAACTCAGTTCACTGTAGCCTTCCCAATAATGAGGAATTCTGTCTTTCCACTTCTAGAAAAGGGACTGGCTTATTAGGCTTCCCAAATAAGGTACACGTGTCTACATATGTGAGCATGTATGTGTGTGTTTTAAGGGGTAATTTTTCTCCCACTTAAATATCTAAATTCACAAAGCCTGGGGAAGTGTCTGTCTTCTTAGTGCTAGCGAGTGGCTACTGCTGTTGCTGGTAGGAGCTGGATTTGCACCCACAACGAGCGGAGCACAAGTTGCACCATGTTCATTTCTCCATAAAGCTTGCACGCATCCTGGAGCAAGGAGCTTGGAACGCACTATAGCCTTCTGCAAGCTGGGAAGAGGCTGTCCAAGTGTCCAAGTTGGGGCACATAGCTGGGGTCCAGGTGACAATGTGGCCACTGGGCAGGATGGCAGGCAGGCTGGCCCAGAGAAAGTGACAGCTCCACCTCCCAGCAACCCCCACAGAGAGAGGGAATGAGAGCCCTTGGAATGATGGTAAATGCGATCCAAGCGACTGTCCCACTCATTAAGGGTGACCTTACCACTCCCAAGTGACAGGTACACACACAGCACCATGAGTAAGTGAAAATGTACTAGACATGCTGTGCCTGTTCCTCGTTTGGAGATGCTGATCTTTCCAGAGAAAAATTTAGTTGTTTTTAGATTTTGCCTTTGATTTTCCTTAGGCTTGTTCTTTTCTCTCTCTCTCTCTCTTTTTTTTTTCTTTAATTAAATATTGCTGCCTAACTCTTTCGGGTCAGCAGCAATGTCACTGGCATCAACCATGAATCATGGCCGGGCTGACATTTTAAAAATGGCATCGTCAGGGCGGCAAGTGCAGGCCAGACACCCAGGCACAATGGCTGGACCCCGTAAATTACACTAAAAGTCTAATCAGAATAATCCACACGCTGACATCTTTATGCATGTGGCCAGAACTCGGGGATGGGAAGACGCTGCCTGGGGTTTCTCTGAGCTTTCGCTGCCAGAGAATTCTGATGCTTTCTAAGGATACAAAGAGAATCTTCAAGATGCATGTTTTGGGTATCCGTGACCTCTTTCCTCATGTTTACGTCTGGTGATAAAAACAGACATAGTGAGTGCCTCTCAATAGTGTGTTGGTTTATATGCAGCTCATGCAATATAGTCATATTTTTTTCCTGCAAACATCCCGCATACATATTTCTTCATCAATGCACATGCACATGCGTGGCGTCCTCTCTCACACGTACACACTGTGAATATGATTTGAAGATGTTCTTGGGTGCGCTGGCTGCAGAGCTGCATTCAAACTCTTTTACTCTAAGAATGGTTTTCATAATTTGGACACAAATTCTGTACTGATCCTCATTAATGTGATTTCCTGAGGCCAGACAGGATGGCCACTGTCTGTCCCAAACCATTCATCATCCTTCTTGCTCCATTTTAGTTTTTGACCTTTTCCTTTTTCTCCTGGAATCTCTCTCAAACTTTCCCCCTCCTTCATGTTGCTCTAGTTTGCAAAAAACAAGCAAAGTCTTCTAAAGCTTTGGCCTCCCTGACTCTAATGGAAGGTCAGGGGTGTTTTCGGCCATACAGATACAGAAAGAGTGGCTTCCAGGGCTTGCGGGGGGGAAGATACTTGTGTTTGAAGGAGAAACAGGGAGAAAGTCAGAACATCCAGAAGATAAGCTGTGTTGCCTGTTTGCCCCTGCAGCATGCTGGAGGAAATGTATCTTTCTGAGGAAGAAGCTGCAAAAGGCGGCAGGCCTTCTGACTATTTGTGGTCCATCCTGGAATCTCGTAGGCTCTACTGGCAAACTTTGGGAGGTTGCTCCAGTTGGAAGAATCTGGGTTGGTTTCATGTGTGGCTTTTCTGAAGTTCTGTGACACCTAGGTCTTTAATCACTCCGGATAAGTTAAGGCAGAGCACTGCCTCAAGCTGTGCCCTGGATGTGTGTGCTCCTGGGGAGAAGGCCAGATGCTCCCAGCAAACCCAAGCCCCACCCAGGCTGAAGCCCTGGAGAGATGAACCGATAGGTGGCCCACATATCAACCTAGGCCGGGCATCCGGAGTACCACCGCAAGTGCAACTTCTATTGGTCACAGTGGCAGTGGGTTCATGGCAGATCTACAAAGATAGCAATTTATTTAGGCTCTTTTGCCTAGAATTTCTTGCCTTTTTTTCATTGTTGTCGTTTTTTTATTTTTTTGGCAAATAATGTTTTACATTTACTTTTGTACATTTATCACTATGACAGGGATGGTTAGATGCTGACTATAAATGAAATATGTATGTTTCCCAAAGATACTTATGTAGTTTAGCAAAATTATTTCGCACGTTCATTCAAAAGAATATGCTCAGTTCATGTCTTGCTAGCACCATAAAACATTTCACTAATCATACTTTAATGTGGGAATGAACACACATTACTTAAACATAGCAACTATGTGAACATGCAAATAGTATTTTAAAATCTCTCTTACACAATAAATTATGATCACTACATTCAAATACCAATTTCTAAAGAAAACTGATCTAAGAAAAATAGCTAATCATAGGACCCCCTGAAAGCATTTTTTCAGTATCATTTAATTTTCAAGCCAAGAGATTTGGACTGTTGTCTCATTTTGTGTTCCATTATTTTTTTTTCCCCATTCATTTGCTGAACAATCATCTTCTAAAACATCCCACTTCTGCGGGAGTATCAACTGGCATGTTACCAAAAAGATGTAAATGATTTAATTGAATTAGTTTAATTAGGTAAATTAACAGTTAAGCGTATCACACACAAGCTCGTTCTGTTTATACTACGTTATGGAGATAATTTAGTACAGAAGGAGGGTGGGCATGACCAAAATTCCAATGCAATGAGCCAGATTAGCTCGGAGAGGGAAAAAATACAAAGATAACAGTTGCTGGAATTAAATCGGAGTAAATAATTTATATGTTAGCTTCATTATGTAATTTGAGTCGTAGACAACCAGTTGGTAGTCAATGAACGTGCGAAAATATTGCTACCAAGTGAAAGTGTGAAGACAGCCAAAGTGTTTCTGACCTTTCTAGAAATGTATCCCCAGGAAAATTCCAACATTCCTTGGTAATTCAGACAAATTGAGGCAACGCAAGTCAGCCTGGTTAACCAAAAATATGAATTAAAACAGAAAAAGTAAACAAGCCATAGTTCAAATGCCTTCAAGTATATGCCATTAAATCAACTAACCAGGGTTTATCACCCTTGACGCTATTGGCATTCTTTGGTGGGGGGGATGGGGGGTATGTCCAGTGCATCTGTAGGATGTTTAGCAGTATCCCTGGAATCTTCCCCTTAGATATCAGAAGCACCGCCCTCCCCCAAGTGGTGACAACTGAAATGTCTTCTGACATTGCCAAATGTCCCCTGGGCAGGGGGGCCAATATCACACAGATTGAGAACCCTTGAAATAAAGCCATTAAAATATTATCTAATATGGATCTTTAAGAATTCTGCTTTAGTGAATTATTCACAATGAATTGTAACATTCACAGCACTTCTATAGAATGTTACGTAAAATGTGAAGAACATTTATTACCTTACATATTTGAAATATCTCATGCTCTTTCTCCTTCATACATTGATTCATTCACCCACTCATTCACTGGACAAGCAAGGAGTAAGCACCGAGCATACTAGATACCAACAGTATTGACATCTTCATGGGCAAGGAGTTGTGAATGAAGACAGACCTGGGAATGAAGAGATCATATATTAATAGCAGAGGCTGGGTGCAGTGCCATTCACCTGTAGCTTGAGCTACTGGGGAGGCTGAGGTGGGAGGATCACATAAGCCTGGGAGTTTAAGTCAAGCCTGGGCAACGTAGCCTATCTCTCAAAAGACCCTATCTCTCAAAAAAAGAAAGAAATCACATAGCCTATAGTATGTGCTGGCAGATGTGGGGAGCTCGAGGAAACCATGACATTTATGAGAGAGCCTCAGCCTTGGGTAGCTTGCTTTTAGTTTTGTGTGGCAGAATACCAGGCCAGAAAAAGGCTACCACCAAGGCATCTAAGGCTGAGCTAAGACATGGACTAAACTGGTGGCAGTGTGAGAAATTGGAAGGCTAAAGCAAGGTAGTGTTACATATGGTCAGTGTAGACTTTTGGAAAGAGCAAAGGTTTTAAAGTCACACCCACATGAGTGAAACACTGACTTTGCCCCTTACCAACTCAGTTACCTAGGCAAATTGCAGATTTCTGAGCCTCATGTCCTTATCGATAAGTAATAATTACCTTACTGCAAATGGTAGGCAAGACAGTGTATATAAAGCACTTAGCATACTCTCTACCCCATAAAACTCACTCAGTAATTACTAGATTGTCTCTCCTTCATTTGCCGTTCTGTTCCCCCCACGTCTTTCTCACGAAGGACTCGATGGGAAGCATGCGTTCATGAGGTTCGCATTCCCCGACATCTGGCTTGTGTTGCTGAACGTCGCTGCAGTTGTCCAAAACCTAGATTTTGTTTACTCTACAGCTGAGTGTTTAAATCCCTTAAATTAGTAACGTCATTTTGATGTCCACGTTAATCTTCCATGAGATCTTAGGTTAGGATCTGGAAGATGGGGGGTGACTTTTTCTACCACGTCCACGGATCTGGAGCCAGATGTGGCCATTATTACCACAGGAATCAGTAAGAACGTGGAAAAGTACCCATTGGAAGAAATGATCATTTTCTTTATAAAGGAATTTAATTATTTTTTTTTTTGCCAAGTGAGTTTCTGGCAACCCATCTCCAAGGCCGGTATTTTCGTTCTGTTGGGAAACAGCGAGGACCAAACAGAAGGGAAGAGAGACCTGTTTTGCATTTGGAAATACCAACAAAACCACGTTCCCACCCCTTCTGCAAATTTATCACTAACGTACACAGAGCTTTGTATATATAATGGAATGCAAGGCTAAGCTGTGTTCTCTGCGATTCTGACGTGTCTCTCTCACACACACACACACACACACACACACACACACACTCGCTCACTCACTCACTCACTCACTCACTCTCTGCAGTGCTGCATCTGTAAATGAAGGGGGCATTTCCAAGAACACATTTCATTGTCAGAAACATACACACATATCCCCTCACTCTTGCCTGGGCACCCACTTCCTGTCGTTTCCTGAGACGATGGGACTCCCCATTCCAGGTGACCAGGCCCAGCAAGCTCTGGGAGTGCGGCCTGCGGGGTGGCTGCCCTAGACCTCAGCCAGCCCTGAAGATGCTTGACAGCAGGCCCATGCCACTGGCCACCAGCTGCTCTTCTTTAATCCCTTCCATGCCCTGGGACTCATTCTCAGAAGTCTGTTTAACTTGTGGATGTCGTGGCTGTGATAATGTACAAGTTCAGATTAACCCCAAAGGGAAATGACAAATTCCCAGTAGCCTCAGGCCATCCTTTAGGATTTAGAAGATTCTAGAAGGCATGGTCAGTTTCCGTGCTGTATCTCCATCCCATCGCCCACTCTCTTTCCTCTTCCTGCTTCCTGCATCGTTTTCTTTTTTTTTTTTTTTTTTTTTTTGAGACAGAGTCTCACTCTGTTGCCTGGGCTAGAGTGCCGTGGCGTCATCCTAGCTCACAGCAACCTCAAACTCCTGGGCTCAAGCGATCCTCCTGCTTCAGCTTCCCGAGTAGCTGGGACTACAGGCATGTGCCACCATGCCCGGCTAATTTTTTTTTCTATATATTTTTAGTTGTCCAATTAATTTCTTTCTGATTTTAGTAGAGATGGGGTCTTGCTCTTGCTCAGGCTGGTCTCGAACTCCTGAGCTCAAACAATCCGCCCACCTCGGCCTCCCGGAGTGCTAGGATTACAGGCGTGAGCCATTGCGCCCAGCCTGTTTCTTTTTCTTTTTTTAAAAAAATAATAATTTTAAAATCATGTTAGACAACAGAAAATTACAAAAATAGTTCAGAGAGTTGCCATGTACTCTTCACTCAGCTTCCCCTAATAATAACATCTTAGACAACCATAGCACAGCTATCAGAATTAAGAAATTAACTTTCTTAATGAATGGGTACAATACTATTAACTAACTATAGCTTTTATTTGGATTTCACCCATGTTTTCCCTCGCTGTTCTCTGTTCCAGGATCCGACCGTGGATCCCACATTGCGCTACTTGTCATGTTTCCTTAGTCACTTCCAACCTATGAGAGCCCCTAGGCCTTCCTTGGATTTCATGACCTGGACACTGTGGAAAGTATTGTTCCATTACTGTACAGAATGTCTCTCCTTTAGGATGTGTCTGAAGTTTTCTCATGATGACATTGAGGACATGCGTTTTGGTTAAGAATACCACAGAGGTGATATGCCCTTCTCAGTATATCATATCAGAGGTGTGTGATGTCCATGTGTCTTATCACTGACGCTATCTTTTGTCACTTGGTTAAGATGTTGTCAGCCAGGTACCATAAAGTTACTACGTTTCCTTTTGTAATTGATAAGTATATTGGGGGGGATACTTTGAGACTATGCTAACCTCCTGTTTCTCTTCGAATTTTCTTCTACTAAATTAAACATACCTGGCACGTAGGTCTGGCCTGCAACAGTTAACAGACTGCGGTGTCCGCACGGTGGTTTGAAAGCCCCCTGCTTCCTTTTACGTTTAGTCATTGGAACTGGAACTCCCACAGCCTTGAGTCTGAGTCTCCGCAGAGTTTACACCCTCACCTTGTAGAATTTTGCCTCGCCTCCCACACTGGTCCCCAAAGAGGAATCCAGGAATATTTTTGGAAATGGAAGAAGAGAAAAAAGACAGACAAAGGAATAAAAGTGCCTACAAAGATTCTAGTCTGGGATCACCGGGCGACTTTGAACATAGTCACTGTCCTTTGAGCTTCAGTTTTCTCTTCTTAAAATGCCATCTCTATGCCCCTTCCGGCTCTAAAACACTATGATTCTATGACAAAATCTGCATCTAGCATCACAAAACTGCCCAACGGTTAGACACCCGAACACAGGGCAGCCATGGCACAGACAGGAGAATTCAGGAAGGGGAAGAAATGGTCCATGAATCTTTTACAAGAGCTAGTGATGCTGACATTATTAATACTTTCCACACTGAGAAACACATTGGAGGGGAGTACCAGGGTTTGAGGAGGACACCGTCCCATTTGGGATGAGGTCTTTTATCTCTGCCTGGCCCTTGAAACAGATGAATCAGCCCTTTTCTCCCCAGATTGAAGAATCTATAGAGTGTGTTTCCACTGTCTGTTTCATTACTTCGCATCAAGCTTAATACCCATTTAAGGCTTAATGGCTGCAGAATTATACTGGATGTAAAATGTAGTTTCTAACAGCGTGGTTTAAGAGCTGAAGTTTCACTTTTATCATTTATATAAAGCCCACAAAACATCCAGGCCTCAAGACTAAAAATTCTCTTAATCTCTTATAAGCTAAGTCTATTTCTGCTGGTGTGCAGCTCAGAGCCAATTTTTATTGACATTTTAAATATACAATTAGAAGTTACTGATTATTTTGCCTATCTTGCTAGATAATTTTAGAACATCAGGGATCATTTAAAAAAAAAAAAAAAGGACTGAGAGAGAAACATTTGTGACTATAAAAGGGAAGTTTGGCTCCTAGGACTTAATTGTGAATGGTGAATTGGACAAGACACCCAGGAGTTGATCATGGGTAGGAGTCTTCTCTGTTAAAGAGAGAGAGGCCCCATCTCTACAAAAGAAATTTTTAAATTAGCCAAGCGCGGTGACGCGCACCTGTAGTCTCAGCTAGTTGGGAAGCTGAGGTGGGAGGATCCCTTGAGCCCAGGAGTTTGAGGCTGCAGTGAGCTATGATAGATTCTGGGTGACTCAGTGAGACTTTGTCTCTTTAAAAAAAAAAAAAAAAAAATTTTGCCATTTCCACAGCCACTCCCTTCCCCATTCCCGTAAAGCTACTCATTACCTTTTGCCAATTGCAGTAGCCTCATAAGTGATTTTTCCACATCTGGTCCGTATATGAGTAAAATGAAAATTTGTCCCCAATTTGTTTTATCTGAGTCAGTAACTTGTTAAACCTTTCCCAGCTAGTCTGTTCTCAAATCTGATGGCTCATAGAGGAAGGTACTGATTTGGGATCCTATATTATAATTACCCTTTTTACATTAAAAAAAAAAACAACTTCTGAAATTTCTTATAATAAAACTTCTTTCTGTAAATGTGGTTTGGAAAATCACAGGGCAAGTAAAGGTAGGAGAATGAGTCACAAATTGTAGTGAAGAGTGTTATTGATTCAACTGCGAGTTTAGTTTCTTACGGACAGGGACATATATCTCTCTTAGTCACTGCCGTAGTGCTAATTCCACACACAGTGCCGGGTACATAGTAGGTGATCAATAAATCCCTGATGCATAAATAAATGGTTGAGTGTAGAAATTCTCTCTGTGTGGCTTGTACCCTGAGTTATGGTCCCTTGCATTTACCTTTGAGGTATTGGCTAGAGGTGGGAGGTAATCTAGCAGGAATAACTGTGCTTGAAGGTCTGTGCCTTATATTTACATAATACTTGGTAACGATATTTTTCAAAATGTGTTTCTTGGAAAGTCAGTAGATACTATTCAGTAAAAGGTTTCTGTGGTCTAAGTTTGAATTGTGAAAGGTTAAACGGTTTTTTGTTTTGTTTTGTTTCTAACTACAAGACTTATCAGAGCCTTTGATCCAAATGGGTGTTAGAACTTACCTAAGAGAACCATAAAACATTTGACTACTGAATCTTTTTTTTCCTCAAAGTACCTTTCATACTAATAATCAAATGAGATTTTACTTGGGTAAATAATCCTAGGACATTTGGTTTCTCCTATCTTTGACCTTGGACTACTTACTTGTGTGTGGGGAAAAACATTTGAATCAAATGTATAGCATGAAAAATACCTCTACACATGCAAATATTTGTTCAGTGGATCAATGTGGATGGATGGATGGGTGGGTGGTTTACTGGTTGTAGCAGGATACTATTGTTAGATAAATGACATAAGGACTGATGTCATCAGCACCAACATCCAAGAGAGTTCTTGAGATTTCCCCAAACCACAATATTCTCACATGTAACCATTTTTGTCATTTCCACAGCCACTCCCTTCCCCACCCCCGTAAAGCTACTCATTACCTTTTCCTAATTGCAGTAGCCTCATAAGTGATTTTTCCACATCTGGTCCCACCACCCTCCATGCCATCTGTACCCAGGCCCAACATGCCTCAGTGTCAGGTGCACAACGGGGCTCCCACGTGGCACCCAGGGCCTCTTCCAACACGGTCCCAACTTGCTCTTCCAGCCTAATCTTCCTTCACCCTCTTATGCACAGGCCACTTTCCACCTACGCTAGCCTACCTCTTGTTTCCTTAGGAGCCTCTGGGATTTCTCACGTTCATGCTATTATATGTGTTGCTTTCTCTCTGGAATGGGTGGGGAATCCCACATCATTGGTGGGAAGGACCTCTTGAAACATTACCTATTTTTTCACTTTCATTTCAAACCATCTTCTTCCTAAGAATCTCTTGAGCCCTGCTGTGTTCTCAATCTACATAGTCCTCTTGGTGTCACCCATAATCACTCAGCATTACCTTTGTTTGCCGCCTTTCTACAGTCTCCCCCAGCCCCAACACACACACTAAAGAAGCATTTTCTTCTTCTTTCCCCAGTCTCTTGCCCACAGAGGGCCCTCAAAGAATGGTTGGTGACTTGAGCACTCCTCTTAAGACCCACAAGTGAACCCGCATTATTGGTCTTCAACCTAAGACAGTACGTCTTGCCCTAAGAAAACTGAAATTCCAAATGGGAAGCCCAATTATCTTCTAGAATTTGGAAGAATCAAATTTTACTAATGGGCTACGATGTTTCAGAAATCCATTTCAAATCCTTTCTTGGGAACTTGGATTCAGTTTTCCCCTGCAAGCAGTATTCTACAGGGTGGTTGTGTCTCCCAGCCAGCCCACAAAAGCCCGTTTAACTTGTAATGTGTCTAAAGTCAGATAGTAATAGCAGCCCCAGGGGTTCATCCGCCTCCTCTCTCAGGCCATCTCCAGTCTTAACTCTGTAGACCTTGCCCTGAGGCAAAGTAGGAGGCAGGAGTGGAATAGGATAGGGCAGGGTCTCCAGCAGCTGTGGGCAGTGGAGGGAAGGGGTGGGGGGAGAAGCAAGAAGGAAGAATGCAGAGGGAATATGGCCCTGAGACCCTGAGTGAGAGCATCCATCCATCTGGTCTGTGCCGGCTATTCGGGTGCCATGGGTACCGCAAGAGCCAAAGCCTGGGACTACGGGGGATAAACACATTCTCCAACATTCACTTCTATGACAAAATCTTTGGAAGGCAGCCTACCTGCCTAGGCCTGTCTCAGAGGTTTTTGATTTTTCTTCCCTTAGTTTTAACCATAGTAGAAACTGAATTCACACACACAAAAAAAAAACCAAGAAAAGACTTATTTCGACACATGGAGGTACCTACTATGATGTAGACTGGAGGTCACAAAATCAAATGGCCCCGAAGCCAGGCGGGCCATGGAAAATTCGTGATGCAGAGCAGGAGTAAGAATGTTCCAGGCCGTGGCAACTGGCAGAGCACATGCCCCTTTAAAAGAGAGAAACTTTTAGCTTCAGTCACATGTTCAATTTCTCTCTTGAGAAAAATATTCAATTTTTTCAAGAGAAGCCATTAATCTGAATTTTTAGGTACTGTCTCCTGGATTTTATATGTTGACACTTAATTAAAAAATTTTTAAAACCTTTTGTAAGGTAAACACACACACCCCTACATGTATGGGTCCCACCCATGAAATCTTTGCTCTTAATATATATGGCCATATTTCACTTAACATGGTCCTGAAAAAAAAAAGAAAAGAATTAGAAATAGAATTTTTGTAGGTAGAACTATATATTCCCATTGGATGGACATTAGAATTTCAGAAACGTATTTCCACAGACAAAGATTTTTGTTCAACAACACACTTGAAAAATCACACTTCAGGTAATAGTTTATGTACATATTTCGAAGGGCAAGTGCTAATTTCTGATAAAATTTTAATTATGCACCAATCTTCTATTAAATTTCATTGCTAACACCTCTAAAGCCCAGGGTAAAATAACTCAGAAAATTGAGGAAATTTTTGGCTAAGGACTGAGATAGTTTCAGACAGAAACTCACATCAGCCTTTCTGGGGTCAACTCCAGTGTGTAGCTATTCCCATTCTCTGCAGATTGTTTATCACAAGACTCTGTCTTTAAAATTCTTTCTACAGTAGCTACTAGGGTCACGCCACCAGAGTCCAAGGGCCTAAAAGTTTTCTGGCTATGGTCTGTTCCCCCTTTGGTGGCATTGCCAGCATGACAGCTGTCCAGTGGTGGCCATCAGAGATGTATTCAGAAGTCCTCAATGTCACCAGCAATGCTATCTAAGAAAGCAACCATCTTGTGTATCCAAGCTCTGTGCTGTGTTGCTGGGGTGGACGACAAGTGGATACCAAAAACACGGCATTTTGACGATCAGACGCTATGTTCTAGTTCTAGAGCTGCCAATGTGAGCCTGGCCAAGTCACTTAAACTGTTTTGTGTTTTGGTTTCCATGTCACCAAAAATGTGACAGCTCCCCCTTGAGCTCTTGTAGGAATGAGAAGGAATCATGCTTGTATGTAGCACATACTTTTTGTAATCCGCAGATGGTAACCACTGTGATTATTCATTCTGGGTAATGTCATTAGTATCCTCAGAGGATGCAGCCTCTCTCATTGGGTCCTTCCTCCACCCACAGTCTATTGTCCCAAGAGCACACTAGTCCAGGAGCAGGAGATGGGGCAGCACCCATTTGTGCCATGGCTACAAACTGAAGACACTTCTTAAAATGAGAGGGGCAAATGTGTTCCATGAGTCAAGATTCCTTACCTCTTACCTAGGGCATGGCTGTGCCCAGATGAAATGTCACTATTTTTTCTCATTTCTAGCCATATCCAGTGTTGATAACTCAGCTATGACATATCTTCTCCATGTTCAGATACATCACTGGGACTCCAGGGAATGGTAAGATGATCAGGGCTTGTTCTTCTGCCTTGCTGTCTGCAATGCCCTATCTTGGCACTATAACCCGAAAGGTACTAGTAGTAGGCTTTGTAGGAAGTAAGCTACTCATTTTGGGTGAAATACTCACCTAGCAGATGAATTAACACTTTCACTACACTGTGGCCAGCCTTGACCAAATGAATGAACCCCTGTACTGAATGCAGAGAAGGAACTGTGTGAACTGACAGCGGGACTCTCTTGCACAAGGCCAGGCTGAAATGAACAGGGAGAGAGCCAGTCTTTTCTTGGAATCTTTAGCGCTCCCATCTGTAAAGTTTGAGCCAGTCTGGCAGATGAGGACAACTTTGGTTGACGCAGCTGGAATTTGATACAGCCTGTGGTCCTCCCCTATGGGACTATTTGGATAACACGTGAGCCCCACGCAAAGCCACGCCTGGCTCCCTTCTGAGCAGGGGCTCAGACCGGCACACAGCAGCCTTTGGGGCATAGGCCTGACCCTCTGGACCACTCAGTGGAAATGTCAAGGCCACTGTTGCCCTGACTTCAAGCCTAAAGGGCCCCCAGTTCAGCTCCTTGGAAACCGGATTTCCAAAGTCCTACTCTGCTTGTGTTCTTCTCAGTCCCAAAGGAGTAAGTGTTCTCAGCCCAGAGGCTTCCAGACGCTTGCCACACGTTGAACCGCAGCACTTCCAGCTGCTGGGATTCCAAGCTGCCTTTATTTCTTGGCCGGACTGCGCTGGGGACGAAAAGGCAGAGTGATGTGTCAATGAGGAACCAGTAGCAGCTGCGTCTGCTGCTGGTTAGCGTCTCTGGCGTCCAAATCCCCTTCTGTGTCACCCCATTGGCTCCAGATCTCAAGACCCTGCCAGGGACTCAGGCTTGTCTTGGTTGATTTCTTCTGCCTGAGTTCACCCTCTCTAGTCAGTTCTGCTCCAAGATCATTTTCTCCACGCGTGTATTTTTATGGTGGATGCAACAATAGACTTCTCTTTCCCTGTATCCGCTCTGGTATCATTGAATGCAGAAATGCCTATGAGCACTTGGAATGAACAACCATCTGCTGGAGTCCCAGGCCAAATCCCTCCACCCAAGCAGAAAAAGTAGTTCCACAGGCTTCTGCAACCGGAGCACCCCCTCACCTACCTCCACCCTCCACCCTAAGATCCTTCCCGTTCCCATCCTCCACAGCCTCCCTGGAGGCCCAAGGCTCCTGTTTCCCACACGAGAGGGGGTGGGTACACTTCTGCCAATTGCTGTTTGCTTTCTCCCAGCCTGTGGGAATCAGAGGTTGGGGTAGGAATTGATAAAAGCAAGCATTTTGCCATAAAAAGAATCTAAGAGGGCAATGGAAGGCCATTCGTGCGATTCCCCAGGCTGTCTGTCTTTGAAAAGGAAGATCTGGCCAAACCTACAGAACTTGCTGCCTCTGGAGTTTACTCTTTATTTCACTGTGTGCAGCACGTCCTTGTGTATGAATTAAAGATTAAAGGCAACTTAACCTGCATTTTGCTATATCTCTATATACAGGAAAGGAGGGGAGGGAGCATGTGTGTGTGTTCAGTGTGATCTCCTGATTCTAACACCAGACCAAGAGATGCGAGACTAAAGGGAAGGGTCAGAGGTCTCTGTCCAACCCTGCCACTGCCTCACGTGTGGCCTTTGGCAAGTCGTGGCACTGGACTGTGCCTCCATTTCTTCAACCCTGGAATGAGCACATTGACACCTATATGTACTACTGTGGGTCTCAGAGCAGTGATGACATCATTATGCCACTGTCCTTTGAACAAAGGATGCAAGGAGTGAATCACCATTCATTAGCAAACCAGCATTTGGGCTCCTCCCTCATTTTCAAATGCAATCAATTTCGGATGGTTCACAGTGGAGCTGTAATCCCAGCTTTTAGGCACAAAGCATAGAGGCCACATTTACAGTCCCTTAGAACAAGGTTTTGAACTGACATTGGAAGCTAGATCATTCTTCGTGGAGGGAGGCTGTCCTGTGCATTGTAGGATAATTAGCAGCATCCTTGGCCACCATCCACTGGATGCCCATGGTACTCCTGAGTTGTGACAAGCAAAATCTCTAAACATTGCAGACTATGCCCTGTAGGACAAAATCACCCTGTTGAGGACTGCTACTGTAGAACCAGCCACCTTGGAGGAGGCATCACCAAAACCCTGATTCAATTAATTGGTACTCTAGGAAACTGAGACATAAATGCATAGGCTAATTTGGTGCCAAATTTAGAAACTGAAATGTCACCAGGGAATATAAACCAATCCCAACAAAAGCTCGAGAAGATGAGGCTGCAAAAAAGAAAATACATTCCCTAGCCAGTCTCTGTTATTTTGTAGGCATCTTCATGCCAGCAATATCCTGTTAGTGCAAATCGCAGATCATTGACTTGAAAAAGACCACCCTACAGCCCTAGAATTGTTGTAACGTCTGCTGGGCATTCACAGTTTTTCAGATACAGGCAGGAATTGAGCAGGGAAGTATTTTACAGATGTGTATGGGTTAGGCGTGCCCATTTGGCTCTTACGCTGTGGTTAGGTATCTATGTAACAAATGTTAAACAGAATGTATTGCATTCTATGTCAATATACAAGCCTGGAGCCGCTACATTAAGCTATCGGTATCTGCCAATATGGATATGTCTTTAGGATACGATTTCTTAAATATCAAGTAGTAAAAAGGCAGGAGTAGGCCCTAGAAGTAGACACTATGATCTGTGATCATCTGACATTGTCTTCCGGTCCAGCAAGGTACCAATTGGTCCTGCCTCGATTGTAGTTCTGAGATAGCTCCTCTGGCTGCAAAGACCCCAAAGAAGGGCTTTGTAGATGGATATAGTGATGCCTCCATCATTGACCATGGCTCAGAGAACCCACACGGTCACTAAGTTCTATGTCCAAAACCCAAACCCCCAGAAATGTGTCAGCACAGAAAGAAGTGGCTCTTGGTGCCTCTGTGGGGCTGACTCTGAAATAAAGGAATTAATTCAAGGTGTTCTTTGCAGCCGATGCACCACGAGGCATCTGACGGGGCATCCTGAGACCAGCTTCCCAGTCCAGATGTTTTGGCTCAGCCCCCTCCTCCTAGAAACGATGGAATGTGTGTGCCTTCTACCCCTCCCTGTGGCATGCACCCCTGTGGGCATCTACACTGATGCCTCTTGGAAACCACATCCCTAGGAAGAATTGTTTGTGTGGCACTCTCCAACCTTCCCTGGAGCCCAGAAAAGATTTACATTTTGCTGTGGGTGTTCCACAAGTCCCAGGCATTTCCTCTCCTTTCAAGAAGATTCCAAATGAACATAAATCTTACTCCAGCTCTGACAGCCTCCAGTCATCTGTTTACCAAAATAAACTTTAAGCATACATTGAAAAATAATTCCTAGTGAAATATGCATCCCCATGGCATTCAAGCCTGGTATTTAATGTCTTTTTTATGGTTAATAATGCATCAAAAGCATCCCTAGTCTGAAGCTGTCATTACATCACATACATGATGTGCCGGGCCAATTTCAATGACTAAAAAACTTGGAGTTAGTTTTTATTTCTTGAAAAAAAAAATACTAATGTATAAATTACGGTGGCCTGTTTCCCTCTATCTGTATTTCTTTTTAATAAATCTGTGGCTTGATGAGATCAATCCGCTGAAAATACCTGGAGAGCTTCTTTGCTTTATACAGATAAAGAGACACGCTATATAAACAACTCCAAAAGCCCCTCATTAGAACTGGGTTCTGTTTGGAGAGCATCCTGGCCTTCTTTTTTATTTTCTGTTGCTTTATTTAAAAAGCAAAATCATCCAGGATCGCATAAAGCAGTATAACCAAGCCTCGTGTTTCCTGGTAGACGTGGGGAAAGAAAAGCAGAATCATGTCAATTCTCACCTCCCAAATTAAAAAAATTTCAGGAAAGCCCCATTCGCCTTCTGTTCATTGTGAAATGAATGTTATGCTAAAAGTCCTTTCTTGTTTTCTGTCTGGCTCGGGTTGCTGATGCTGAGCACAGCATGGACGTTCGTAGCGAGGAGGGTTAGAGTTCCCTTCCTGAGTTATCTAGAGGCTGGCATCATCCTCCAAGAGCAACAGCCCCGGGTCCCATCACAGCCATCTGTAATGACCACGTTCACACCCAGAAGTGATTTCTCTGCCACCCTGGACCACTTCAAATGGTCTGAGGACGATGCGACTCCGTGGGAACAGCAAGCTCATAAATGCCTGGAGGTTGGGCAGTCTGCTTACCTTGATTTGTGGCTCAGAGGACCAAATGAGATAATTGGATAATGCATGTAAAGTGTGCAGAATGGGCCTTGCACCTGGGAAACACTTGGGAACTGGTAGCAGGTAGCACTTGGAGGAGGATGAGAACAAGTGGCCGAGAGAGCATGACTGTGGACACAGATGCACTGGGGCTCTCAGGGACATCCTGGACTCAGGGACTCAGTCTCCCTATGTGTAAAATGGGAATAATAATGGTACCTGCCTTACTCTATTACACACTGACTCTGAAGATAAAAAATGAGACACTATGTATAAAATGTAAAGTATCAATGTGTGGCATCTATTACCAATAACCGTACCAACAGCAATAATCACAGTTAGCTCTGCTTGTCGTCATAGATTTGCAAACATGTAGATAATGTGATTTAGTCTTTCTGTGGCTCCCTGTACTCACGATTTGCTAGCGATGGAGGATTCAGACCCACAGCATGAACTTTGAGCCAAGAGTCACCCCCAGAGATCCTACAACTTTTTGTTGGCTGCAGAGACAGCACGTGCATATTTTAGGACACAGGGAAAACACTAGAAAGATGGCCACTTTCAGCTCTTGCAGGTCTTACGTTTTGATGGTTGGTTCCAGGAAACCATTACGAATCACACAAGAGAGGTTGAAGTCAAGTCCTCTTTTGCACCTGAAGCAGTGAGGGGAGGGGTCCTCCGTCCAGGGGCCAGAGGCCAGCCTTGTCCAGGATTGAGCTGAGTGGGGTGAGGGGGACAGGATGTGGGGGCTTCTCTCTGATGGCGTTAGCTCTCCCCCAGCCCTCGAGTCTGGATTTTTGGTTACCAAGACAGGCAGAGCATTTATGAGACTGAATCCTTGGAGTTCCTTTTGGCTCAGGAAGCATTTGAGTTTTTGTTTTTTTCCTTAGTGCTTTTCTAAGCTCTGAATCTGAGGCTTTCCCAAAGGGACTCCTGCCCTTAAAACTCCATCCTTGCCTGGAAAGGAACATCCCGAGATGCAAAGCCAAAGCGTCAGCGACTCCAAATGCCACCAGCGCCAAGACGTGTTGGGCAGTCGCTCACTTGGCTAATTCACCGTTCACTCCTTCTTGGCTGTCCCCTTTAACTTCAACTCTAGTTCCTGGGGCCCCACCTCCCAGGGGCTGACAGGCCTCACAATCTGTAGACAAACGCTGCTCGCTCTCCCTTTCAGGGCTGCTTTAAGAAGTTCCCATTTGGGTGTGTTCACCCCCGGCCAGCCTTTCAGTCCTCGGCTACCTCCCGCCCGCACAGTTCAGACCCTTTCTTGGTTTCCCTATTGTTCAACTCCACGGTACTTTTTAAGTGTCAAAGCAAATTTGTGTTTCCAGTAAGAAAGTACCTTTTGCTTTCTGCGTTTTTTTTTTTTTTTATTGCATGTGGCCTTCGTGATTCTAATTCCCACAGAAAACTTAACCGTATCCCTAAGAAAAGGCACAGACACGCACACGAGCCCCGCAAGCAGACACTCCCGTGCCTTCGCACACCCTCGCAGACGCACAGTCGCACGCTGCAAAGCTGGCTAATGTCGATGCATCCAGGTCGGAAATGACAGGATATCGTGGAGGGCCAGTCACTTAATGAACCCCTGCGGGACCAGTCTTGGTTACTAACAATTTCTCTCCAACTCATCAGGCAGAGGAATCACAGCCCTCACTGTTTCCCTCCACCACGTCCCCCACTGCCCCTTCTTCCTGGGCTACACAAACAAACCAATTACCGCAACGGATATAAATTGGACCCCTTTTCTGAAAATGATCCCTCAACCTTTTTTTTCTGCCCTCCCTACTCAGCTCCAATCAGCCTGCCCACCAGGTGGACTGTGCGCCCACAGTTGCACACTCACACACACACACACGCGTGTGTGCGCATGCACGCTTTTGTGTATATGCTCTGCTTACAGCCCTTACCGACTCCCCGTTCTTTAGTCCAGCCTGGTGTTAGCTGTCTTTATACCCTCCTAACCTACTGTCTCATGGAATACAGGTTAAGAATCGCTTTTCTGTAATGTTTTGTATCTTCCTTATACATGACAGCCAGCCCCAAGCTCTCCCTTCCTTCTTCCATACCTTAGACTAATTTCCTGGTTTATTCCTGGACAATGTCTTGTGTAAGTCACGTTGATATTAACTGCCCTCCCTCTTAGTTACCAAGTGAACACTTAGAGGCTTTGTATACTATGAGACCTGTCCCTGCTTAAATAAAACTATTAAAACATCAGATTGACAAACTCTTTTAAGGAATGAGAACTTGCATAGTTGGGATTTTAGCCACTGGAAGCACGACAGCAAGAGAATTGTCTCTCTGTTGGTCCTACTCCAAGTACGGTCCAAATGGTCTGGGAACCATTTGTTAGAGATCTTCACCAAGTTGAGTACAGCAATTCAGAGTAAGAGTTTAGAAGCTTTTATAGCCATCTGCCCTTGCTGGAACGTTCAAGCAACATTTTATTTTTCTAGTAATTCAATTGTTATGTATTTTTTTAAAGTATCAGTCCATGAAGGATTGAATGTTAACAACAAAAAAGTTGTCCTTCACCACAGGTAATTTGAGAAGCAAGTTTCTCCAACATCACGAAGATCAGCCTCGTTAAGATGTTCAAGTTTACCTAAGGAAACAAGGGGTCACTTTGAATAATTAGAGTATTGTGGTTCGGTTAAGTCTTTGTTTACAGATCTTTCACTGTTTGGGTAAATGGTGTAATCAAAGAAATGCAGAAAACGTTAAAAACGAATATGTGTTTAAATAACTCTTGCAAAGTAATGACGATAACCTAATCTTGAGGAAATGTGGATATGTGGGAAACGATCACCTTTTGCAAGGATTGTGTTTTGAAATAACTTTGGGGCAACAAACCTATCGTATAAAGCTACCCTGGATCCTAGTATATTGACCCCATGTCTGTATTCTAGGGGGCGGCTGTTTTATAAGGCCAGAATCAGGTTATTCTACTACCTTGCCTATTAAAAGCTTAATGCCTCCGTTTTTCAGAGGAGGTTATTGTCAGTCCTTTGGCATCTACAAATCTCTGTGGAGTCAAACCCTTGTTAGAACAGGGCTCTCCATGTGTGAGCCTCCACGCAGACAAACACACATTTCAAAGAGAGACTTTTGTTCCCTCCGGCATGAGGAACAATTACCCAATTATCTAAGCAGAATGATAGGTGTCTATGACAAATCGTAGGCTGGAGACATTTTAGAAATAATAATAACTCGAATTTCTAGTGCACTTTCTGATTTACAAAGCATGCCCACCTCTATTAACTCCCAGGGTGCTCAGAGCTGAGCAACAAGGGGACAGGGCAGGGCTTAGTACCCCCATTTTCAGGAGGGCATCTGTTACCTAGAGCTCAGGGGCTATACTGGCCCTGTGTATCTGTCTGTCCAAATGCTGCACAAGGCCCAAGGAGATTCCCAGGGATCAGAAAGACCCTTTTGTTGCAGCCATGTTCTCATTGTGCAATGCAAGCAGAACCTGCAAGAGGACACTGGTGGATTCCAACAGTCCTCTGGGGTTTTGAGGCTTTTTTTTTTTTAAACCAAATACCTATGGGTTTTATCGGCTGGGTTGTGACTGGAGTGGGAGGGGGCGCGGGGGGAGAAAGGGAACACCGGGCATTAAAAATGACAAAGCACTTTCATTTGTGAGGGCCGTCCAAGGAAGGCGGAAACGAACATATTTTTCCGAGGGAAAAGCAATTTCACAAGCCCTGCCTGTGTGCAGATGAGCAGGACCACAAACCGGCTCGGGATGGCCTCCGACATTCCCAGGGAAAGACGGGTGATTGATGTTTTCTCATTATGTGGCTGGGGAGGGAATTTTATGCAAAATTCAAAGAAGGGAAATAAAAGCCCAGTTCCTGCACTTCTTCCTTTCATGAGGGCCTTCCTGAACCGGAGACAGACACACATGGCAACGGAGCTGACCCAGAATTGCCCCGAGGTGGGGGAGAGCACTTCTGGGGCAGTTAGATGACCGAGCAGGCCCACGCTGCTGTGAAGGATAACGTCCCCTCTGGGGAAGAACACAAGGTAATAAATGGCTTTTGCAGCAATTAGATACAAGAGCAGAGGTGAGCCTCCAACGCCACAGTGTTATCCCTTTTTTAAGAACAACACCAAAAATGACCAGGAGCCACCAACTCGGAAGAACCTTGCCCCTAACTGGGGACCTGGGTGGCTGCCTGTTTTTTCTATTAGGAAACTTTCCGCTGCAGCTCTTTATGGGTTTTGCAGATCAGACGTTCGGTAGGAGCCGAGAGATTCCCATTCCGTCTTGCATTTGCTAAAATGCATTCAGAATCACATTAGTACAGGTTATGCAAGACTGGGACACGGGGATGCTTCTGAGAAGGAAGTCGGACTGACCCCGCAGAGACCAAGCTACTGGCTCTTTGTTTTTCCGAGGATCTACTTGCCGGAGGGAATGGTTCAGCTATTCCTTCCTTTTAATTCCTGTCTTGTGGGAGTTGTGAAAACATGAAGCAAGGAGAGAATAGCCCTGCTACTCTAGTCACATATCAACAGCTCTATGTGCATGCACACACACATACACACTCACACACACACACACACACACACTCACAAATGGAGGTAAGCTTTTAGAACTTTCCTTAGACTTGGCAGCTCGCTTCTGGGAAAGCTTGTTTATGGGAGTTGGAGGTAAGGAAGGCAGGAATTATGTCTGTTCTGATTAGCTGCGTGGCCTCAGGGAAATTACTGAACCTTTCTGGGCCTCAGTTTCCCCATCTGAAATAAAGCAG
The DNA here is from genome assembly GCF_000956105.1 of Propithecus coquereli. Taxonomy (NCBI): domain Eukaryota; kingdom Metazoa; phylum Chordata; class Mammalia; order Primates; family Indriidae; genus Propithecus; species Propithecus coquereli. The sequence continues at coordinate 1,587,024 of NW_012152729.1, read as the reverse complement.
CTTTATGTTTGATAACCTTTGTGATTCCTTACAGACTCAGCATTCTCTGATTCAGTGAATTCATCTCTAAAGGAAGGCCTCACTCAGGAAGGCTTGTGGGTTTTGCGTGTGTGTGTGTGCGCGCGCGCACGTGTGCACCTAAGTGTGTGTGTTTGTACAGCCCCAGCTGTGCAGGGGTGATAATGCAAGGACTCCGTTTTGTTCTCTCCCAAGCCCAGCCTCTGTGGGTGTACCCTCTGCTGTCTTACACACACACACACACACACACACACACACATACACACGTGCTCCTTCCATGCACTCTTGATGGCCCCGGTATATCCAGATAGCGACACCTTCTGAGAATCATAATTAGGGTGATGCCGGAATGACACCTCTGTCCAGCCCCGCCGCACAAAGGCAAATGAGCACGCGATTCCTGTTGGAGGCAGTTGAAGTAACCATGGCCCACTCAAGCGTGCAGGGAGATTGGCTGCACGCTCCGGTGCACCGTAGCATGTCAATACTCCTGAATAAACTAATCAACCCATTTGCACCTTCGTGAAAACGCATCTTGGAGTCAATGAAATAAGTGTGGTGGAGACAATACTAACGTTGAGTGGAAGAAAAAGAAAGGAGGATTATAAAGAACACATTTGCTGTCTTTTCAAAGGGAAGTGGGGTGCTGTGCGTCCAGAATCTGGGGGTGAGGTTGGAGAGTTGTCTCAGGCATCCCAAGAGACTTAAGTTCCCTCTGCCTTCTTGCCCCGGGCCAGGTATTCATGGCAATGGATGGAAGAAATGCCCCATGTCCCAAGTCCTTCTGTGACTATTGTTTAATAGAAACAGTATTCTCCTACCTTTCTGAGAATTAATTCCACAAAAATCTCAGGGTCTCATCCTTCCTTTGGCCACTTGTCCAGGGCGGCTTAAGACCCACTGGCACTCGCCAGCCGCTCATGAGGGCATAGGAGCTATGCTGGATGGAGGTCGGGATGTTATGGGAGTTCCTGGGTGATGGGACCATGCCATCACGTGCTGTAGTGATGTGCTACCTGGCCCAGCCCCTGCAGGAATGAGGTCCCATAAGAGAGCTGATGACACCTGGGGACCCCGTGCCACTCCTCTGATGAGGCTGACCACCACCAGAGTGGGAGGGGCTCAGCGGTGTGCTGATAAACAGGCTCTCAGATTTTTTTCAAAGGCCCTGATTTGAAGAATTTGCTGATTTCTGTGTTATAAATGCCCCCACTCTGACTCCTACAATAAGCTGTATTGAAAAACCAGCTCTCACAATTCTAAAAACATAGCCACTGTCTCTCATGAGCCGACACAGGCCAGCACCAGCCCCCAACAGAAGGGATTCCCGTGAGGCCTGCTGGAATTATCGACAGTGCTCGGTCTTCCTCCTCCCCCTAGAAATGCTGACGGGGTGTTTACTCCAGAGGTTAGTGGAGAAATGCCCAAAGGTTTGCGAGGCCCGTCCTACTTCTTACTGGCTGTCTCCCTCGTCTCTGTCTCTTCCCTTTCCCTAGAAGAGAACATCTCCGTCTATGACTTTAAATTCCATTTGCTAAAGACTCCTCCATTCTCTCTTCCCCATAAGCCTCCACCTGTCACACAAACTAGAAAGGCCAGAGAAGGGTGCCCAGTGGGAGGCTAATGCGAGACTAGTCATTCCAGTTTTCTACCTTCCTATCTTCCACGCAGGCCCCTCAGCCGCTTCCCCCCAACTTCCACAGAATGACTGCATTCCTCCAAGGCCCTGTCCTATTTATTCCAGGCAGGGTGATGATTATGAAATAACAGAAAAAAAACCTCGAGAATTGTATAGTAAGCATTGTTTTCTTCTAAACCTTGTTAAAACTGTAACTCTACCTAAGATGTAAATATGAGCATATTTAACAAAGTCCTACAGGAACAACTGGTATGCAGGGGAACAAATCGGTAGATGTCTTATATTTCTGCACTGGAGGTAGGTGACTAGGGTTTATCTGTGGGACTTCTGTGCTGTCTATAGGGGGTTTTACATATCAGGGCCTCTGTTCCAAGCACCTGCAGGGAAGTGCAAGCCTGTAGAGCTTTTTGAAGTATCAGTCACATAATCACTTATAAAAGAAAAACAATTGGTATCTTTTATGTAGCAGGATAGGGGCTTTGATAATTTCAGAAAAAATAATCCATTTGGTGGTAATAGTTATAAGACTATAAACAGCCTACTACATGCCAGGCACTGTTCTAGGTGCTGGGCATAAGGCAATGGGCAATTCATTTAGAATTTCTTAAAGAAAATCTGGTATAGCACAGTGCATTTTCTCAACCTTAACCCTGTTGGCATGGGCTTTGGGAGATTCTTTGTTGGGTGGTGTCCTGTGCGTTGTAGGATGTTTAGTGGTACCCCTTACCTCCACCCTCCAGATTCCAGGAGCACTCCCATCCCCAGGCATAACAACTAAAAATGTTTCCACATACTGCCAAATGTCCTCCATGGGGTAAAATCACCCCTCGTCGAGAACCACTGCTTTAGGGAGGAAGAGCATGGTCTTTGGGAATCAGATCGGGGTCCAAGGCCTGGCTCCTCCAACCATTAACTTTAAAACCCAAGGCAAATTTCTTTACCTTTCAGGGCTGCAGTTTCCTTATCTGTCAAATGGGTTAATGAGAGTATGACGTAAGATAATGACTGTAAGATGCTTAGGTCAGTGTTTGGCACGTAGAAATCTCTGGAAATGTTATCTAAGGAGTACTAAGTTTGATTTTTTTCTGGGACCATGTAAAAGCCTCAGTTAATATAAAATCTGGGAAGTTATTTATCACGCCAGTGTTTCTGATTTCAGCAGGGTTTTCTGTACCATTGCAAGCATATCTGTGTCCTTCTGTCTCTGTTCATCTAGAGCATTGTTTTAAAATATTAAATAGGACATCAGTAGTGTTGGTGGCATTGTGGTGACTCCCAAGAGAATATGTTTTCCTGCAGGAATTGTCGTCCTCTCTTTCTAGCGACTGGGTCCGATTTTTCACAGTTTATTCAATGTGATTGGAGCTGGGAAATAGCCGAAAACATCAGAAGGATGATGCATGTGAGAATAAGCGCGTCCTTCCAGTAGAAACTGGATTTTTACCTCCAGTGATTTTAAAGTCATGAATAGCACCAGATACTTTGGGTATGTGTTCCCCTGTGCTTCACATTTGAGATCATAACCTTGACCTCAACAAAACTGGCATGTGGACAGCTGTCTAGGTTGGGAGTACTGAATGTCAAGTTTGTGTGGAGGCAGGGAGAGGACCAGGTATGGCAGTATCAGGACGGTGAAATACCGTCAACAATTGTGGGGGAAGTCTTTAGGACCAACGCTCAGACCACTGGAACTGACAGCAATGTATTGACAAGTGATCAAAGAAATGTTCAGCTTAAATTGGAGAGATGAGAGGGAAAAATATGCAGAATTTTTAAAAAATTTTATATGATGGAGGATCATATATAGATTATGATAGAGGTTCAAGATCCTCCATATGTAATAGAAGTTTTCTGATATTTTTAAGAAAAAAATACAGGTATGATCATCAGAAATAGCCTTTATGCCTCTAGTTATCTGTATCCCAATGTACCTCATATGGCCAATACATAAAGTGAACTTGAACGTTTCATGTAGGCACATAAATAAACATACATACATACATACATACATACCCCTGGATCAACATAGAAATAGAAGTGACGTCCTTATGGGAATATCCTACACACCACCCAGACAGACAGATCACTTGACTCATGCTCTGTCACCCAAGATTCTGGACTTCACATGCGCAAAATGCACGAGTCACAGGGTTTGTCAATTATCCTCACATCAGCCTTGTGTCCCCTCCTGTTAAAGATACACATTCAGAAACACTCTTGACCTGTTTTGTTCAACATTTCATCCATCAGAAGGTTGAGAAAGCCAAAAGAGAAACTGCTAATTCTGGGCTTAACTCTAATAAATCCAGAGGAACGGGTGGTAAAATCACATTTCAATAGAAATTTTAATGGAATTTTACTTCTACTAAAGTTACTTACACACACAGTTTTTAGATTCACACAGTCCTACCAGCCTTATTACAAAGAAATACATGATCTCTCCTCCAAAATTTCCCACCCACTTCCTATTCCCCAGAGATAAATTCTTTCAATTCTTTGAATTTACTCCTTAGAATTTTGCCTCTGCATCTCTAAATATCATACTTTCATTGCTGTTCCTTGATTTTTACTTGTAGCTGTTATCTATTGGCTTCCCATTATGAAAAACAAGGGCCTAGCTCTCTTTTAAATTCCCCCTTCAGAAAAATAAAAACAAAAACAAAACTCCACATAAAATTCCCATCCTCCTGATATCATGATATTGTAATTTTCATTAGACCAATATTGAACCTAGTTGAGCCACGTAGTGTATTACAATCATTCTTCCTTTCCTGCACACCTCTGTTTCTAGTGGTTTTATTTTCGCTTTCCTTAGTTTTCTATTCTGTAATCACGGACATACCCATAAAGTCTCTCTCAGTTGTGGTATCACATCTCAATGTGTGCAAATATATTGGGTGTTCTGTCAATTTCATCTTCTTATAAAAGTCCTTCTAGAGTCTTCTGGCCTGCTCCCATTGGGATCGGCTTATTGCTAAACCTGAAGCCCAGCTGTTGCTTCGGGCTGTCCCACCCTTCCCGTCACCCTAAAGATTCCTTTGTCCTCTTTGGTCTGTGGGAGTCTATTTTTCCTGCATCCTATTTCATTCGGTTCCCACTCGCTAGTGGGTTCTATTATTAGTTCCATTTCACAGATGAGCCAAACCAAGGCACGGGGAACTTAAGTAAAATTTCCCCAAGTCACATGGCTTTGGCACAAATAGCGCAGCAAGGCCTCAAATTTAGAATCCATCCAACACCAATCTCAGGCCCTTAATGACTCACTGGGCAGCCCCTGCAAGACCTTTAGCAGCTGTGGCCAGGACAGTGGGGTGGCAGAAGCCAGGGGCACCCACAAGTGGCCGAGGGCCTTGCGCACGCTGTGCTTCCCGTGCTCAGGCCGGTCTGTTGCAACACTCCTTTCCTAAAGCACTTTTCCAGGCCCTGGCTCACTGTCCCTCATGGCAGCTTCTTATTTCTGGGATTAGCTGGTTTAAAAAAAAAAAAAATAGCTTCTAGGCATGTGACACTATTCTCGGGCCTTTAATGTCAGAAATAATGATCGTGTTAAATTGGAGCTCATTACTACAGAATGAGACCTCATTGAGCTCTTTTGGGGGTGGGGGGACGTTTAATGATTTTTTTAAACCACCTCCTCAGTAACTCTGACATGGTGCACCAGGGGGAGAAGTGGGTGTTTGGAGTAGCAAATTCTGAAATAATAAGAAAGGTTTGCTTTCATCGACGAGCGGAAAAGGGTCCATCCTCCATTGTTCTCACCAAATGCTGGCTGTTCCTTTGTTACGGTCTCAGGGAAATTTCCTGAGCCCCCTAAGCCACTAATACCGTCGTATCCCCAGCAGCCACAACACGTACTTAAGGCATTATTTTCAGTGCAGCTTTTCCCATAATGAATCTGACAATCCCGTTTTATGATTTGTTGAGTGGCTAATTCAAAATATACTGTTCTCTAGAACCAGCTTTCTGGTGGAATCTGTGTGAGGCCTCCAGCCACCAGCGCACAGGCTGGGCAGGGCCAGCCTCAGAGGGCATCACGGGACCTGATTAGAAGATGGTGCGTCCCTGTGCCTGGTGCTCCAGAGAGAGAGCGGCCAGCCTCTGCTATCTGCCCTCCAGAAGCTTCCAGCACTTCCCTGGTGAGCTCTCAGAACTAGGGTGATCAGAAATGAATGCCCTTCTTAATGTCCTCATAGTACTCACAGCCTTCTGAGTGTAAGAGGGACACTGGCCACCACGAGAAGTGACAGAGGAGGCAGGGCCTTGATGCCACACCACTTGAGGTACAGATAAAGGGATCCAGGATTTTTTTAATCTGGAGAAGCAAAACACAAAGATGAGCCATGTCGATTGTCTCCAAATACTTGATGCATTATTTTATAAAAGGCGTTGTCCTTTTCCTGACTGGCGCCAAAGGGCACAGTGGGAACCAATGGGTGGAAATTATAGGAAATCAGATTTTTACTCCAGATAAAGAAGAGCTTTCCCATAGAGCTGTTGGGAAACATCGTGGGCTTCCCTGTGAGCAGCCGTGTGTCTCCTTTTATTGCAAGTATTGAGAGAGATGAGATGTCCACAGATACTCCAGAGGAGACTCACACACTAGGCCATAAGTAGGACTAATAATCTAAAATATATTAATACCTCCTAATTATAAGGTTCTTTGATTCTAAGAGGTGGAGGTTTATGAATCACTTTTAAAATGAGGGGCAAACCTTTTGACAATTAAAAAGATTTTCTAGATATAAGATGCTGCTCTAGAGTAGAGGTCAGCAAACTTAAAGTGTGCCAGAGACTCAATATTTCAGACTTTGTGGACCATATGATCTCTGCTGTGACTATTCAACCCTGGTGTCATGCAAAAGTAGCCACAGACAATACACAAATGAATGAGTGTGTCTGTGTTCCAATAAAACTTTATTTACAAGACAGGCAGTGGGCTGAATTTGGCCCATAAGCCACACTTTGCCAACACTAACTTTAGAGGATACTGGAAGCACAGAGGGATGGACTAGGGGAGAAAAAAGTGATGCTAATGTCCCCCACATGCCTGTGAGTGTCATACTCATGTACAGCACATATATGTGCATCTTTGCACGTGGGCATGTGTATTTGTGTGAGTGTGCTCTGGGGAGTGGTGAGGAGAGAAAGAAACAGAACAGACATACACTCACAGAGAAATAAAACCTTGAGGATGCAGTGGTTGTGGTCTGTGCAGCACAGTTCTCTGTAGCAGTTATGTGAAGGCTCCAGCCCCAGAGGTACCCCAAGGGCAGTTGTACGCAGTGTCTGAAATTCCTACTGCTTCACTCTCTTTGCTTTGGGCATCTGCCTTGTGAAGGAAAAGGCCTAACTAAATGTAAGTATAACCTGAAGGAGGAAAAACACAGTTACCCAGATTGGTATATCGGATTAGCTAGGTGTCACAGAGGGCTTTGCATAGGGAAGTCAGGCCAGCTTGGTGTAAGGAACAGCAAAGAAGTCCTCAGCTCCCAGAAGGAAGGGAGCCATGGAGCCCACAGAGACAGAGGAGGTAGGGGAGGGCAGAGACCTGCTTGTCTACCTAGCAGGTCCGGTGGGGATAACCCTGCGTCATGCCTCCAATCCCCTGCCCACTCACTATCCCCTGTGGTCATCACAGGATGTTTCAGAAGCAGCTGATGAGCATTTGCAGAGATTCGAGCTGCCACGGTCACAGAGTTCAAGGTGGTGAAAATACTGAAAATTCTGTTCCTTGGAGGTCAACATACTTTCCTGGAACACTGTGTTTTCCTGGGTCATCACCCTTTCCTGTTCTCCGGCCATTTTCCTTGTCAATATTCCTTCTTTCTAAATGCATTCCTTTTCTTCATCCTGACTTTAAAAGCCTCCCAGCCCAGGAAACAACCAACACAGGCCTGGAATCACACAGACGTTTGCTCAGGCATCCAGGAAGCCCCGCTGCCGCCATTTGCTGCTGCTTCGTGTTTCCGTGGCAGCCATTTTGTCACATCCGAGAAGAGGGCAGGAGCAGCCTCCCCCATTCCTTCTCAAGTGCACTGTGTAGTACTGATTTTTTCCAATCATCTCTAAATAGAGGCTTCTCTCCCCCTCCTCCCAGCTCAGCATCCGTGCGCAGTGAGCGTGCCCTGCATTTGAAATCTGACATCTCCCTCTCTCACTCATTCACTCTGTCTTGAGCTTGGTAGAGCGCTTAAAAATTGGTATCCCTTTAACTAGGCGAGCTATTCTTCTGCTGGGAGATGACCTTTTACACGGAAGATAGGGCTGTCATAAGTGATCGCTGATATATGGAAGTTTCTAGTGTGTTTCAACAAGGAACCATGCCATACCAAAGAGCAGTGGACGCAGGTAGGGTGTTTCTGTGCAACTTGTACATAAAGATATATTGTATTGCTTTACATGGTCTGAATAAATTATTACCAGTTCTTGAAAGTACTGCCAGCCCTCCTGAGGCACATCTGTTCAATTTTTTTGTCTTAATCGAAAAGAAAAATTTTGCCAGATTCAAAGACTCTTGGGGAGAAAGAGGGGGGAAAATATCGTTGAAAAGAGGAAAATTTTCCATGGGTTTTGCAGAAATTAATTGCAGCGTCTCGAAGTTATGAAAATAGCCTTTAAATATCTCTTCCCACAGACTTGGGGAGTCAAAACAATGAATGGCTTTTTCTTCTCCAATATAATATGTTATCCTGAAGTCTTCAACATTACCCCTCGCTTCTTGTCGGAAGCCTAATGTCTGACTTTCCCAGCAGCAGAACATTATTTGTTATTTTTTGCAAAATGTTAATCTACATTACCATGAAGTTGTGGGATTCACAAAGCAAAATGAAATGTGAAATTTGAAAAATGGGAAATGATAAGGATTTGCTCACATGGCACAAATCCACTGGGTACCACACTCGGTGTTAATGAATCTTAACTTCAGGACCTTGTCATTTGCTCAAATAATGCACGTACTGTGGGCTGTTACTATACCAAGGAAGCAGGGCTTACACAATCTCATGTAACATGCTGTAAGATGGAATGGAAATACCAGGGATGTGCTGACCACCTGCAGTTCCCTCTACTTTGTCAGTTAAGCAAGAGTCTTGGATGACTTCTTGAAATGAAAGAACCACTCTTTGCTACTGGGCTCTTTAACTACTGGAAAAATGGACCCTGAGGGTACTCTTGGCTTATATGAGGGGGATCACTCAGACCTATTCACTACCTTTGACCACACAGAAGGAGGCAGGAGGCTTCTGGCCATCCCACCCTAAACCAATTATAGGTAGCCCATCAGAATTCAGTGATGATAATGACCTTCAAACACTAGTTTAAGGCCCAAGTGTTACCCAAAGCCCACTCCAATCTCTGGAATCCCTCCTTTGACTTCCACATACATGTCCTGTGTTTCTGATTTCTCAAGGTCATTGCCTAAGGACTCAGCAGGCCTCCTGAACACCTTCAGTAAGTGGCCACCTACCAGACATAAACCTAGGAGCAGGTCTGTTGCTATGCCTGAAATTCTATTATAACATTAGAGTTCCTAATGTCGGGTGAAGGAAGGAATTGTTCCCTATGAAAATGGTAATACTTCTGAAAGGCTAAAACAACATTAACATTAGGACTGTAATATTATTTTTATTATTTAGTAGCAGTTTTACAACTAATCACTATGTATTACCTCATCTCCCTATGTTAACTCAGCAAAATAAATATTTAAAAACTAAGCAAACTGGGATTCAGAGCATTTAAATTTCTTATCCATACTCATATATGTAGTAAGTGCTGGGCCTGGGATTCAAATCCAGATGTATATGATTCAAGAACTGGAGAACCTGATTCCTGTGAGTTGTCTAATAAGACCTTTTTCAATCTGTTTACCATCTGAAAGCTGTTTTGCAGAGAGAGAGAGAGAGAGAGAGAGAGAGAGAGAGAAAGTGAGCATGCGCATGGGCAGAGTGGTTAATTTAGGCTAAGAAGATGTTAAGAGAACATGGCATGGAGCTAAAGAAAGCATTGCCTGGTATCATTTCACCTGGTACGACCTGCCCTTTAATAGGTTTTTCAGCAGTTCTTTGCTCAGTTGACTTGAGGCAGGGTTCCTGATCCCTTTTCCAGGAACTTTCTTCTTTAAACTGAGGAAATGTTGGGGCATGCCCTGGCTACAGTTGGACAGACCAGAGCCTCCAGGGTCAATAAGCAATAGCAGCTTTGGTGATGGTCAGGACAGCAGGTGCCCCAGCTCCAAGGTGGGCAGCTGGTTATTAATGTTCCTTCTGCAGAGGTGCCAAAATGTGTGCAAACATACAGGAATCTCCAGAAAAGTTTCCACGTGCAGCAGGAGTCCACATGGACCTAGCTGCTCAGCATAGTCTGATGGAAAATTTTAGTAACTTTTTCCATCCAGATTTTTTTTTTTCAATTGTAAAGCACAGAAATCCCAACCCCAGATGGCAAAAGCAAAAATGCATGAGCTCACATAAGTGAAAAACCAATGAGAAGGTCATGTGGGGTGAGGGGTAGCATTTGATTAGGAGCTTGAACAGGGGGTTTCTTCTCCGCGCTGTCACTTGGCGTTATCTCCTCCATAGTGGTTCCTCCCCCTCCAGAGGTCGCTTCTCAGAGTCGTGAGATGGCAACAGCAGCTCGGATCGTACGTTCTCTCCCTACAGATGCTCGAGGAAAGAGGGAATCTCTTTTTCACAGAAATCCCTGCAGAAGTCCCCAGCAAACCTACTGTGTCACGTGCTCACGTCTGAACCAATCACAGTGGCCTGGGAGGATGCAGTAGGCTGATTGGGTTAGGCCTAGATCAGCTGCTGTATCTCTGGAGTCAGCCCCGCCCAAATCACATGAGCAGAAATGGGAGAAGAGGAACATCTCAAAATGGCTGCTATCAGGAGAGGGACGAATGGCTTCTAGGGGGTTCAAAGGCAGGGAATGCCTACTGTGGTGTTTGTCTAGCTTTTGTCTGTGCACAGACTAAGCGGGAGTGTTCCAGTCCCTTCTTTTTTGTGTATGCTGCTAGGCTTGTATCAGTACGGGAGGCTGATGAGGCAAGGAAAAAGGATATCCAGGACTCTGGTGGCAGCTGGCTCAAGTTTTATGATGCTGTGGCGCCAGGTTCATGCCTCTTACGTGGTTGGTACTTGGTGATTATTGGTTCATCATACTTTTGCTTTGGAAAAGAGAGTGCCTAGAACCTTGCTTTTCAAAGAGTGGCTCACAGACTTGCCACATCAGTATCACCTGGAAGCTTCTTAGAAACAGGAAGTCCTTGACCCTATCATACCTGCTTAATCCAAGTACTTGCCTAGAGCAGGGATTGGCAAATTTTCCTGTCAAGGTCCAGATAGTAAATATTTTAGGCTTTGCAGCTCATATGATCTCTGTTGTGACTACTTAGGTCTGCCTGTTGTTGCAGCTCAAAAACAGCCTATAGACTATATGTAAGCAAATGGTTGTAGCTGTGTTCCAACAGATCTTTATTTATAAAATCAGTCTACAGGCTACATTTAGCTCTTAGGGTGCAGTTTGCCAATCCCTGGCCCAGAAGATCTGCCATCATGGCAGGGATTGAATTTACGTGGTTGTCACTTCTGTTTTGGGTTTATATATCCAGATGGATTATTAGACTATAACTCTAAAATAATCTGCTCATTTGTTTATTTCTTCAAAGTGTCTGTGTGTTGAGCATCCATTATTGGGAGGGTGGACTTTAGGCAATGCAAAAATGATTGAAGGATCCCAAATTTCCTGAGTGTCTACCATGAGGCAGATACCCTCTGGAAGGCATGCATTCTTCCAGGCGTGCAGAAATGTGTGCTTGTGCAAAGCACAAGGCGCTGCTGTTCTGTTAAAGACCAGCATCTATGGCAAGGGGGGCCCATTGTGCCTATCTCCCTGGGAAACCAGATACAGGCTCAGTCGTGGAGAATAGAACATCCTCAGCTTGCCCAGTTGCAGCTGTGAGGGGCAGAGTTGCAGGAGAGCTGACACTGCCCACCCCCCTGCAACCCCTCCAGTTCCTTTGGCTCCATTTTCTTTTGCTGGCTCCACAAGAGATTTCAGGCAACAGAGAAGCCTCCGCAAAGATAAGCTGCACAGGGCTCCATTGCCGGATACGGGGTCCCTCTGCGGCGATGCTATTCTCTTCCCTTTGCAGCAAATGTCAGCTCCACTGCCTCTCCCCAGCAGCTCTCGTCTGTGTGCGTTCTTTCATTTTTCTCTAGAGATCCCTCCTGTCCAGGATGTTTTTTATTTTACATTTGAAAAAGCGGAGGCTCTGCACAAGAACCACAGAGCCTAAGCTACCAACCAGGCCCAGTGCTGCTGTGCAAGCCTCGGCTTTTTGCCTCGGGCTTCCTAAACCTTACACTGGCGGGGAGAGGGGGATGCGGACGTGATGCCTTTGTGCTAACTGTCACTCCAGCTGCTGTTCCTGCTGCTGGATGGGGAGATGGAGTTTTGAAACCTATTTTCTAGCTGAGGAGAAGCAACTTGTTACTTCATTTTGACCACTTATCACTTGAAAACTGTTGGCGTCGCATGTGAAAAAATGACTTGCAACCAAGTCATTGGATCCCCAAGCCTCAAGAGCAGAGAAGAGATTATTTGGTGGCAGCCCTCTCCTGTCCTGTCCTCTCCTCTGCTCCTTCCCCCATGCCAGGGCTGCAGATACATGCTCTCTCCCCTCCTGCATTTGGCAGTGTTTCCCCTTCCTCCTCCATTTTGTCCCCTTCCTTCTGTGCCCTGCTTCATTAGGCCAAGAATTCACCAATTCCTCAAGACTGTAACAGGTCTTCTTGCCTCTTCTTCCCATAACTAGAGCCAAGAAAGACAGCTAGACTGAACTCCCTGGGCCAATATGGCAGGATTTCTCAGGGCTCACTGTAGCCAGAGAAAGCTCTTGGGTTCCAAAGACCAGAGTTTATATTTGGTTATATCAAAACTTGAACAGAGTTCTACCACAGTCTGAACCTCACCTTCCTTCAAAGGGAGGATCAAGGAGTAGACTCAGGAACCCGTGGCAGAGATGTTTTCATCAAAAATGAGCCCAAGTTTATTGAACATATATTAAGAACATATATTCTTGGGGAGTCTGCAAAAACATCTCGGCTGACCTCCCTGGTTCCATTGCATGATTGCCTCTGTACCCACAGCCCCAATCCATTCTCCACATGGCAGCCTGAGTGGTCTTTTTAAAACATAAATCATATTATTCTCTTGCTCAAAACCTCCAAGGGCTCCAGTTGCACTTAAACTAAAATCCATACCCTTTGTCCATTTCTTGCCAATTGGTAAGAGCCTTTTGTAGATTAGAGATACTAGTCATCTGTGGTGCAAACATTTTTTTCCAAATCTATTGTCTGTCTTTAGACTTCGTTTCTAACATTTTTTGTTATGTAAAAGTTTTACATTTTTATATAGTCAAGTATGTCCAACTTTTCTTTTATGACTTCTGGATTTCCTGACTTGATTAAGATGGGTGCCCTTCTTAATATGATCATAGATTAGCCCACCTGGATTTTTCTTCTAAGTGGTTTATGTGGTTGATATTTTCCATTTAAGTCTTTACTCCATTCAGAATTTATTTTTGTATTTGGTCAGAGACAAAGACTAATTTTGTTTTCCTCTAGACCAGGGATTTACAAACTATGGCCCATGGGCCAGCTGCATGTGTTTGTAAATAAAGTTTTATTGGAACACAGCCATGCCCATTCATTTACATATCGTCTATGGCTGTTCTCACACTGTAAAGGCAGAGCTGTGTAGTTACAACAGAGACAATAAGGCACACAAAGTCTAAAATATTTACTATCTGGATCTTTACAGAAAATGCTTGCCAGACCCTGCTTTAGATGGCTAGCCAATTTGTGCCAGCACAATTCATTAAATAAACCACTCTTTGCCCTCTGAAATGAAATTCTGTCTTCATCATATATGAAATTCTAATGTGTCTTTTCCTGGATTTTTCTATTCTGTTCCACTGATCTCTTTGTCTATCTCTCTGCCATTACCACTTAGATTTTATTGCTGTGACTTTATATCTGGCAAGTCATAGCCCCCATCGCAATTCTTATTTTTCATGCTTTTTTTATCTTTTCTTATGTAATTATACTACCATTAGAATTTAAGATATTTTTATCCATTTCCAAAAATAATGAAAAACCTTACTGGAATTCTAATTTGACGTGCATTAAATTTATATACGTGTTCTGGGAAGAATGGATATTTTTACAACATTAAGTCTTCCTATTTGAGAAAATATCTATTTGTTTAGTTCTTGTTTGGAGTCTCTCAATAAAGATTTCATAATTTTATTTATATAGGTCTGCATTAGGGTCTGGTCAGGGGCAGAAACCACGCCATTAATTTAAACAGGAAAAATTGATATAAAACTTACTAAACTATTAAATGGTGGATAACTACTAAAAGGGTTAAAGAAGACTCTAAGGAATATAGGAATCACAAATGCAGGGAGCAACTACTATTTCTAGGGCTGAAAGAGCAAAACAAGGATGGAACAAAGAACATAGAAGACGAAGCTCTGAACCCAAGGTTGAAATTTAGACCTCAGTGGAGAATTTAGCTACCCCAGGAATACAGAGCTGGAGTCCAAGTTTCTATTATGTTAAATTTATCCCTAAGCATTTTTATAGTTTTTTTAACCTCTATTGTCATTTTTTCCCATTCTCATTTCTGGGTGCTTATTGCTAGTAGCGAGTGAAGTTATTGATTTTTGTATATTTATCTTTAGTATCTTTACTCAATTGTCTCATCTATTTGACTAGTGTCTCATTAGAGTCTCTTGAGTTTTCTGCGTATTCAAACATATCAGCACAAAAGAGATAATTTTATCTATTTTTCTCCGTAGTAATACCAGTGATTTCACTTTCTTACCCCAGTGCATTCTCTAGTTCTGCAGATAATGTTAACTTTAGCAATTTATTCTACCAAGTTTTCTTTATATTAAATTTACTCCATCCTTACTTATTTTTGTCTCCTCTATATGTCTAATTCTGAGAGATGTGGATGGATATCTCCAACTCTTATTTTAATTACAATCTTGTATTTTAAGCTCTTTTTTCTTTATATATTTAGCTGTTGTGTTGTATGGTGCATACAGGTTTATGGATGTCATAGCTCCTTTATAAACTGGACTTTTTAACGTTATATAATGTCACTCTTCATTCTGTTTTATACCTTCAACCTTAAATTCCTCCTTTTCTGATATCCATATTGCCTCTTTTGCTTTCTTTTTTGCCTGGTTATTCTTTATCTATACTTTCTATTTCCTTCTCCTTTTTTACCTTCTCATTGTAGAACCAATTAATATAGCTGTCCTCTAAATTGCTCCAGAAGAGTCCACAGTTACTGTGTTTTTAGATGCTAAAAACTGCCAGTGGTTGTTTCCAGTGGCTCTCGGCAACCCTGGAAGTAAGCATTGCACATGCGCTCTGCTGTATCCATACAAATTCATCCCTGCAACAGCTCTGGAATTAGTGCCCTGCAGAACAGAATAAGTGCTTTAGCAACAGCCCCCACATCAGACCCTAGCCCTTTGTCCCTTATTACCCTGGACATGCCTGACTGTTTTTGCTCATGGTGACCCACCCTCTTGCTTCATGCAAAGACAGAAATTATCAGCAGGATATTCTTCCCTTCTGCTTATATTAATAATAATTCCATGTATTGAATTTTGGCTCTGTGGAGGCATTTTGCATACTGTATGCACATTATCTTACCTAACTCTGCCAGTAATACTGGACAGTATATTACTATCCCTAGCATGCAGGTGAAGAAAGCTAGGTGGTCTGCCTGTAAGTAGCAGAGATGGAACTTGGCTTTTATTCTGTTTTACTCTGTGTAGTGCTTCTCCCTTCTCCAGAGTCTGGCAGCCCACAGTATGGCCCCAGCCTGTGCTGAGATGAGGGCTGTGGGGTGATCGAGGTAGAAAGTCAAAGCATTCCAGAATGACCCAATAATGGCTATTTCCCAAACTTCAACAGACTTCACCGTAACCCCTCCTTGCACTTAACACAGTTACTCCCCCATGACTAAGAAATCAGATATTATCATTAAACATCAGAAAATTCAATAAAAAGCATCATAAGGTTTGGGGTTATGAAGATAACAAGGGTAGAAAAATTTTAACTCCCCCCAACTTGCCATTGACACATCCTTCTCCATGGGATCATCGGAGTCATCCACACTGTGTTCTTGGGACTGTATAAAACACTGGCATAAAAGAACCTCGAGGTGGGCTGTTTTCCTCCTTGAGAGTTTTACACTTCAGTTAGGACATGTACTCCCAAAAGAACAATTTTAAAAAGGTAGATGGCAGGAAACGTGGGGAGGTACTATAGTAAGTGTCTTGGAAGGTCAGAGGTGATGTTCTCCCAGAGAAAGATTTAAGGGAATAACGCCCTTGAGCTAGGCATGAAGGGAGATAAGAAACTAAGCAAGTGAAAAGAAGAAAATTATAAGACGCGAGCAATGAGAGCCAAAGCGTGCGGGTAGGAATATATCATAGAGAAGGAACAGGGAGCAGACCAAGTCGGCCAAGGACAAGGGACCAGGTGAGAAGGGTTATGGTAGAATGAGAATGCTGGGGTTAGTTCGGTGCAGATCATGCTCTGGTTAAAGATTTTGGCTCTTGTCTTGTGGGTAGCAAGAAGCATTTGAAAGTATTGGAGCAGTGGAACTGGAAACACAGTAGTTGCTTAGGGATATTAATTTCATAATGGTCTACCTGGTGGATTGGAGTGGTGTGAGAACGAGCAGTTTGGTAACTGGTATAAGAAAAAAAACATTTTACAAAAGAAAAACTTTAAAGGGCCAGTTGTTTGCATGGAGTTGGGGAATGGTTAGCTTCATATGTTACCAAGTAAATGCAAATTGAAGGAACTATGAAGTACCCTTTTTCATTCCCTAAATGCAAAAAGATTTTAAGGTAATGATATTTAGTGTTGTCAGAGAAAGCATGTTGACGCTTTCATATGCTGCTAGTGGGAGTACTGGACCTTACAGGAGAGAATTTAGATAAGTGGACCAAGATTTTCCATAATATCTAAACCCTTTGACCTGTTATCTCCACCTAAAGAGTTAATCCTAAGGATATAATAAGAACACGTTCAGCATTTTGGATACAAAATTCTGCTTTGCAGCACTGTTTATAGTAGCAAGAAATAGGAGCCACTTGAATGTTAAGGGACAGGGAATTGGTTAAATAAGTGATGATACAATGGTGGAACACTCTTACAATGGAATACCATGTAGCTATTAAAAATGCTGTCTGCAAAGGCCAGTTGAGATGGAAAGATGCTCTCAAGACGATGTGTCCGTCCTTTCCCATTGGTTCCCAGAACCACCTCTGCCATGAAGCGAGCATCTACGTACGCAAGGGTCTGTTTCTGGGCTCTCAGTTTGCTTCTGTTGGCTATTTTTGTGCTGAAGCCACATTGTCTTAATCCTAGTAGCTTTATAAGAAGTCTTAATACCTGGTAAGTCCAATTCCTCTGCTCTTGCCACTGTGTGAAGGACACATTTGGGTGGGAGAAGAAGGTTAAAGCAGGAAGACCGCTGAGGATAACTGTTACAGTCATCAAAAGTAGCCATGAGTGAACGTATTTCTGGAAAAAAACAAAAATAGGGTTATTCTACTGTTCTAAAAAGCCCAGGATATTAAAGGGCAATAATAAGAACTTCACATCCCAATATATTGGCAGCTTGATAAAATATTAAGATATTAGGTCCTAGAACAGCAACTCTGAGACCAGTTTCATAATTATCGGTGAAGAGAAATCACTTGCTCAGCATGACATTGAATGTAAGGTTCTGTGTCCTCTGGGTCATACACCATGCCTTCTCTTGATGCATCCAGATACTTCCTCCCCACAGCCACCACATTCCATTGGCCCCTCAACCACAAGTTCTAGGAAGCGTGAATCGCCTTGTCCAGGAGCTGCCAGTATAAACACTATGAATCAAAACCTCAACATAGGCTGGGCGCGGTGGCTCACACCTGTAATCCTAGCACTCTGGAAGGCCGAGGCGGGTGGATCACTCAAGGTCAGGAGTTCCAGACCAACGTGAGCAAGAGCGAGACCCCGTCTCTACTAAAAAATAGAAAGAAATGATCTGGACAACTGAAAATATATATATAAAAATTAGCCGGGCATGGTGGCGCATGCCTGTAGTCCCAGCTACTCGGGAGGCTGAGGCAGAAGGATCGCTTGAACCCAGGAGTTTGAGGTTGCTGTGAGCTAGGCTGACGCCACAGCACTCTAGCCCGGGCAACAGAGCAAGACTCTGTCTCAAAAAACAAACAAACAAAAAAAACCTCAACATAACTCTGGCCAATGATGAAAACACAACATTGCTGCTCGCACGACAAACATTACAGACTCCCAAACAGTTGTGCTTTTTTAGAACTAATAAATGATTTCAAGGGATTTCCTTCTTTGCTTGGAGACAAAATGAATCAAAGTTCAGCAAGTAGGTGGTGAAAGCCTTGCTGACGTGGCCGAAAATTTCTATGGAAGAGTTGGTTGAAGGTCAGGGAGAGAAAAGGGTCCAGGACCTAGAATAATTTTTCAGGAGTTTTCTACAATGTTAAAGAATTACAACAAGTCAGTAATGACCTTAAATTTGAACTGTTCTAGGATCTAAACCTGTACTTTCAGTAATTATGATCCAGCAATAGTACAGAAACCTCTTTGGTTCTATACCCCCAAATTATAGAAAGTATAACATACAAAGGCAACTGTCTATACTGTCAGAAAGAAACCAAATGAAAAATAAACCATAACTTTTTTTAAAAAAAGTTATCTCTAGAGGAAGGGAGGATGAAAAGGACAGGGATGCTCATCAGGAATTAGACTTCTTTGAGCATACCTTGTTTCGTGCATTTGACTTCGGAAGTGTGTAAATATTTACCGAACTGTAAAACAAAAGTACAATTTTAAAGAGCCATTCTTAAAATCCAAATGAAATAAATGAACCCAACTGTGTACCCAGTGGGTGGTGTGACCACCGAGGGGGACTCATCTCAATTATTTTAAAACATAGTAATGTGATGTAAATCAGTAGGGACTAAAAGAACTGTATAAAAATAGGAATCTGTTTTTGGCAATGATATTGCTGATGGTTGTATTTTTGTTTTTTTCTGGGACTCTTGGGTGTCTAGTGTGGGATAAAGCAAATAAGTGTGTAGCTTTATGTCATTGAGAATTGAGATTTTTAGCATGGGGGCAAAGAGATACAGCTGAAAGATCCACAGAGTTAAATAAAAACTTGTAACTGCATTTGAGTGAGAAGTTTCGGTATTAACTTACAATGTATTTTATCTTAAATATATGCCTATTTATACAATTTATTATATATTATAGTGTGTGTGTGTGTGTGTGTGTGTACATGTGTGTATTTCTTTGCTGTGTTCACTGAAAAGATAGGGCCACAGTGATGAACCCATCAGCAGCAACCAGCCCTAGCACCTAGACTGTGGCCTCTAAGAGCTACTTATCACAAAAGGAACCCAAGACTCCTTAGAGAGATCACTGATTTCAAACCCAGGGAAGGAAATATATAAGATGAGCCTGGAACATTTTGTCATGCCAGAAAGCAAGGGCTCACGAGTCAACCTGAAGAAGTGCTCACCAGCCAAAGATAACACAATATGATTACCAGTACCAATAATAACCACCGTGAATTTCAACGGATTGAAAACACATGAATCAAGTATGTTTCAATCTATGAGTTCATAATGATTCAAAACAAACAAAAACCAAAAACTCAAGGTAACCAAATGAGGGGAAATTCCTATAGAAATATTCCAGGTTTATTTAAAAAAGAAAGAAAAGGAAAAAGAGAGAAAGTTAGAATGATAAAATTAAAAGATGCCCATTTTGGAATCCTTAAAGCGTTAATGGATCTAAGCAATGATCATCAACAACTGTTCACATCAAGAAAAGAGATGCATCCAGGCAGTTAAAGCTCCTGATAGAGATACACAGCACCACCCATGACGAAGTCTTGCCAAAGAAATGTATCTGGCCGAGCCTCTGGACCCAACTACAACTACTGGAGAGAGAGGGGACAACAGAACATGTTAACGCCCCCATGAGGATGCAGTCAGCAAAGTTCAGACTGTGACACTTTAGAGAAGTGGTCCCCAGACTTTTTGGCACCAGGGACTGGTTTCATGGAAGGTAATTTTTCCCCAGACTAGGGTTGGGGGATAGTTTGGGGATGACTTGAGTGCATTACATCTGTTGTACACTTTTTCTGTTGTTATTACATGGTAATATATAAAGAAATAATTATACAACTCACCATAATGCAGAATCAGTGGGAGCCCTGAGCTTGTTTTCCTGCAGCTAGAAGGTCCTATCTGGGGGTGATGGGAGACGGTGACACCAGAAGCGTGTTGCTTATGTCCAGTCTGCTCTGTAATCTCATTTTTGTTGCTGTCACTGCAGAAAACCCTGCTTCATGAAGATAGGATGTTGGAAATGGAAGCAGGCTTTTCAGTGCTTTTGTGGCAATCTCAGGATATTCCACCTTGACGTTAATCTAGAACATGTGGAGATTGGAAGTTGTCTCAAACATACTTTTAAAGCCACCATCATTTGCAGTCTCAAGCAGTTGATCCTCTTCTAGCACAGTTCACTGGGCTTATTCTTTAGGGTCGTGGATCCATTCCTTCCCAGTTCTTGGGTCTTTTGTGGTTGGGAAGTAATGTTCAAACCCTTTTGAAAACTGAGATAGGTGATCATGCACCAGCTGGGAGAAAGAAGGCCCTGGCTCAGTCTCTGTCAAAATCTCTGCTGATGTTTGAAACATGTCAAAAATCCCAGTGTTCACTCATCACCCCAATAATTCCAGTTTGGCTTTGGATGCAGCCACGATGTCATTTTCCCCTAAAGTGACGGTTTGAGTTCATTGAGCAGGTTGAAAATGTCACACAAATAAGCAAGTTTTGTGACCCATTCTGTGTCACTGAAATGTGTTGCCAGTGGTGACTGTTTTTCTAAAAGAAATCTCTGAGCGACTCTTGTAACTCAAAAACTCCGGCCAGTGATCTATCTTTAGAAAGCCATCTCACTCCTGGGTATAAGAGAAGATGTGTGTGCTCTGCACCCATCTCCTCACAGAGCTGTGTGAACAGACGTGAGTTAAGGGCATGTACTTGAATGTGGCTGATAATTTTAATCACATCCTGAAAAATGTTGTTAGTTCAGGTGACATTTTTCGGCTAGCCAGCATTTCTCTATGGATGACACAGTGTGTAGACTCATATTCAGAGGTGACCTCTTTGACCCGAGTAGTGAAAGCATGTTATATGAGTGTATGTGTGTTTGTGTGTGTGTGTGTGTGTGTGTCTGTGTGTCTGTGTGTTTCTATATATAGAAATAGATTTCCAAACATGTCATTCTTCAAAAAATAACCTACCCACCCTCTTGTGCTTCTCATTCCCCCCATTGCTGGCTCCTGTATCTTCCCCGCTAGCTGCTTTCCTTGCTTCTCTGCCAGAGGTGGTTCCGGTGGACCCTCAGAAGGCCTAGAGGTCCGCTGATTCTGCTATACATCAATCGACCTTGTACTTCTGCATTCCATCCTTGTTCTCACACCAAGAGCACATGGGTAGCTTTGATTTTGCAGATACCATCAACTGCGTGTGCCATAACATAAGGTGGATTTTAGCAGTGCCACTTCTTTCGATAGCTTTTTAAATCACTGGAGTGCAGAGTTTATACAATCATTAATAGTCTGAAGGCTTAACTCAGAATTTCCAGCTACGCTTTCTTGTGTGGTGTAGGGAAATTGTATATTGTAGTAATAACGGAGGTGGGAGTTTGTGAAGCTCTCTTTGTAAATTTCTGAACCAAAGAAATATTCAGAGGCATGGCCTGAGGCACAGAAGGAGTATTTTATCATGCACTGCCTCATTTTGTTCTTTGAACATAGATAATCTTGTGCACCTGTCCTTAGCAGAACCTACACTTTTTGCTTTCCTTTCCATCAGCCTTCCCGCCCGTCTGGCAGCGGCTCAATCTTCTGGCCAGCGAGAGTTTAACACTGGGGGACAGGACCCTGAGTGGTTTCCACATCCTGCTCCGCTAAGATTCTTGGGGGTCACCCCAGAGGACTCTCTCATCAACAGGGCAGAATTCAGAGGCTGTTCCATCTTGCCCAGCATGGGCCAATCTCCTGAGAACCACGTCCCACTGCGTGTTCTGGGCTCCTAGGTCAAACAGGGGTAGAATGCAGTTGGCCTCTGCCTGTCTAATCCATCCCACCAAAAATTCCTGATCCGAGAGCCGTGCTTCCTAAAAGACAATATAGCTAAGCCAAGGGGCCAGGGAATTATAGCCACCCAACTGGTGAGAAGTAGAAGCTGAGGAGCAGCCTGACAATTTCACTCTCTTAAATTAAAACAAATGGATCTGGAAACTTTGGAAACCTCCCAACCCCACCAGTTGAAGTCCCCAGGCCCAAGTGTCTCTAATTCTTCACAACGGACAAGTTAGGAGCCCTGGGACCAGAGGCAACTACAGGTCTGTCTCTGGATGCTCAATTCATTAAACTCTGTGAAAGCAATTTGACAGCATCTGGGACGTGTTTTGTCACAAGGGGTGGGATTGGCACTGGTATTTATTTTAGCCAGGAAGGTGTGTGTGAAGGTGTCTGCATGCCAGGGTATATGTTTCAGATGTAGGTGTCACTGATTTTGCGTGTGCTATGGATGGGTGCGAGTTTTTTGAGGGTTTCGTTACTATTTTTGTTTTGTGTTGTTTCTACTGAAGAAATGCCCCCAAGCCCATGAGTTTGATTCATCCAGAAATTCTGTGCTTCTGTCCTATGTCACTGGCATCATCTAAGGTACTGTCCTTCCTCTGGACCACTTTGTCCATAATCATTCTCAGCAACCAAAGAGAATCATCTCTGAACTTTACATTTTCCTTTCTTTTTACCTAGAGGAGCAAGTTGTCACTCTAATTAAACAACTTTATTACAGGGTGCAAGGAATAAAACCTTGGAATTACCTTTTACTAAATTCTAGTTTAAACAAAGTCTTACAAATAATTGCTTGAGTGTACATTATTTACCTATTAATTCTCTATTTGAATTTGGAGGGAATTCAAATACGTTTTCTGGCAAGTGCTTCATGACAAATGACTTGTGTAATTAGCAGTCACTGTGTTATTCTTATCATTTCTAATGTATAATAAGCAGAACCCAGCCATTTCTGTTTCATGTGTTCTTTTGAAACCCTTTATCGCCCTTGGAAAAAAAAAATCTTGTTTAATAGATCACAGACATGATCTTTTAAACTGTTTTCAGTAGTTATGCAAAATCTTCACAAAAGTACTGGTGGGCAGACTACAGGGACTTCACGACTTTAATCAGCCACGAGAGTCGACAGGATTTAGAAGTCATTTCTCAACTCAGGATCACCTGCAGAAAATGAAAAAGTCCCAGGGAAGACTGCTGAGTATAAAATGCCATTGTGTACATAGACTTTTATGGACTCTGAAAAGCCCTTTGACTCCTTGGAAATAGAAGCTATGTTGGAAGCGGAAAGAGTAGAAAAATTCGCGTGACATGTGCATGGGAACGCAGCACTGATGTTTAGGCTTGAAAAAGAGTGAAGAGGTCCAGGAAGGGGTCTCGTAGCCACTGAAAATCTTAACTGCTCGCCCAGAGGGGCTGGGCTGAGACCTTGAATGGGAGGGAAAGGGCATCGTGATCAGCAAGAGAGACTTTGAACTATTTGCCAGCGATGCTGACTTCAGGGCCCCAAACCAGGCAGCAATAAACCAGGAACTGGAGCAAGGCATGGAACGTGGGCTCAGCATGAGGAAGAAGAAACCATATTTAAAGGAAGCATGAAAGAGGATGGCTACGGTTTAAGAGAGGCTGCCTCTGTGGGCCTCGTAGCATTTGCTAAGCAAACTAAGATGGGCAAGAAGGAGGCTGCAGAAAGTGCCCTGGTGTTGGTAGATGGAGCTTCCTGTTCTGCCTGCAGCACTTCTCACTGTGTGACCTTGGGTCACTTACTTAACTTCTCTGGGCCTTGATTTCTTCACCCATAAAGCTGGCGGTTGGGATGGCTGACCTCAAGAATTCTTGCAGATGTAACATTCTACAAGTCAACCGTGATGTCCTAAAAGAGAGGAGCTCAGCTTCCAAAAAGGATCCTAACACGTAGAGCACTATCCCAAAGAGCTATTTCTCCCTCTCTTCATTCCCACGTGTCTTGCAGCTCTGGGTAGTCGTCACCCATGTATTGGCCACAGACTGTCCAGAAAGCAGGGAAGGACCGATTAAGTCTGAGATGGCTGGAGAAGGAGACTTAGACCTTCCTGCAGCTGGTAAGGCATACATCGGTTGAGTTTTAAAGCAGTCAACTACCAAGAGAAAAGAAGCCAGTGGTCTCCAGTGCAGTCCAACATGGCCCTTGATTGGGTCATGGTGGTGACCTGTGCAAGGGTCCACTGGGATAGACACCTCCTCCAGCTGACCATCATAACATGGTAATTACACCAACAGCCCCAGCATACACATGCAGGGGGAGAATTACAGCCTGGAAATTTGAGTTGAGTCTGCATCATATCGTGGGGTTAACACATGGGCTTTACTGCACCCCAGCTAACCACTCCAGGCACCTCTGAGCTTCCTATTCAAGTTCATGTGCCACCAAACCAACACCCTGTTAGTGGCACACACATGCCTTGTCACCACTGCTCTGAAGCTCTGAACTGCCTCTAATCTTCCTCCCCCTATAATAGAATCTTCGTTAATACTCCCAGTAAAGCAGAACACAATCTTTTTTAAAAAAAAAATAATTAAATGGCTTTGATGAGAGGATGCATGTGACTTGTGGAATGTAGCTATTCTGTCATTTCTGAAACAGACACCCAGGTGAGAATGCAGCTGAATTACAGTGACATGCGCCAGGTGGCATGAAAGCTATCACCATACAATCAGTTTTCTGCCTGGATTTGAAGTCATCCCAAAGAAAGGCTGCTGTTGCACATCCATTCTCACTGGAGCTGGTCTTTTTTGGTTACGTGGCAACCAGAAGCCAGAAAGTTGGGGGTGGGAGGCAAGGAACCCAGTGTGAAAACTTTGGCCTTGAAGTTACAGTTTCAAGTGGGGAATGATTCCTTACCCAATGGTATAAAAGGGATCTTCTGTGTGTCCCAGAGCCATATCCCTGACAGACTGGCCAAGAGATATATTGAAACGATTTCATTGGGTGAGTTTCAGGGAATTTGGCCCTTTAAATATGGCTTGACTGTAATCTCAAAGAAAGACCATCTTAATTCTAAGCAATTAAGCTGAATGTACTTGTACGATATAATATCTTTTGCTTGGTAGCACAGCGCTTCTCGATCCTGGCTGTGTATCAGAACCACTTGAGCTTATTCATAATACAGATGCACAGCCCTGTCCTCCTGGGTATGGATCTTCAGGGGCGAGAGCAGCAGCATCTGCAGCTTTAACAGGCTCATGGGCGGTCCTGCCCCATGGCTAGGATCGAGAGCTGCTGGTTTGCCGTTTTGTGGTGAAACTAGACTTTTTTACCCATCAGCACGTTTGGTTCCCCCTGTAACCTGTAAGGCAAGAAGGGTTTCCATTTTATTGCTGAGAAATCAGGGAGAGACTCAAAAAGTTTCCCTGCTTTGCCCACGGCCACGGATTCTGTAAGTAGCAGGGGCAGCCCCAACTGCCGCCACTGGGGCTGGCTTCACAGGCCCACAATTTGTACAGTTGGACATATTCAAGTACTTTGAAACCCCGTGCTTGGTTTAATGCTCTGCCGTCGCCATCTTGAAATCCTGAATAATTTTTTAATGAGGGCACAACATTTTTACTTTGCATTGCGCCATGCACATTCCATAGCCAGTTCTGCTGCCTAGACCTGTGCACCGTGTTGCTTCGACTGTATTACATCCACGCTGGGGACGAGAGAAGGTTTCTCTCCCAAGTGCATCCCAGCTCTGGAGCTATTAGCTTACATGTGCTAGAATGGCAACCTAGGAGAACATCATAATAACACACAGTGTGCTTCTGTTTATTGAGCACTGTGTTATGAGCGTTTCTTAAATCATCTCACTCAATCCTCACAAGAGCCCAGTATAATTATTGACGCTATTTTATGGGTAAGAACACTGACGCCCAGAGAAGTGTGAAAACAGAGGTCACCTTGTATCTGGCTGTGACAGGAAATTCTGGAGATGGCCTTCCCAGATTCAAATGTCAGCCATTTATCAACTATTTATCAACTACGGGGGGTCCCAAAAGTCACCATACATAGGGAAAATGGGAAATTGTAGCTCAAAATTTTGGAAAATTTTGTAACGAATATTTTGTAAGTAAAGATACATTTAGCTTACAGTTTCCCATTTTCCCAGTATATGGTGACTTTTGGGACACCCTGTATTTATCAGCTGTAGGACCTTAGGCAAGTTACTTGACCTCTCTGAATATCTTTGCCAGTAAAATGGGGATGATAATAACTGCCTCCATGAATTAATTGTCTCAAGAGTTAAATGAATTAATATGGACTAAGCGCCCAGCACATAATAGATACTCAATGAATGGTAGGTCCTTTAACAACATTTGCACTTGAGGATATTACCCATTACATACCGAAATAGGTATTTAAATGGTACCTTACTTAAGGATTTGAAGAGTTTTCACAGCGCCGGATAATATAGCCAAGGTGTAATTAGCCATACATTATAATATTTTTAAGTGATTCAAGTGACACTTCTTATGTCTAAGTGTAATCTTTCCCACTTTAGCATTTATCATAGTTTAATAACTACTGAATGCTGTTGAATTAAAATACTATTCTGTCTGGGGACATGTTGACCCTTAGCATGGTAACGCTCATCCGAGGCTCAGCTAGAGCCTAGGAAAAAAATCTCAGCACAGCAACTGAATTCACGTGCTCTTTGGAGACAAGAAAAGACCAGAAGTATAATGCAGGGCATGGGACCTTTGGGAAACCAGGTAGCTTCACACCTGTGCAAGGAAAAGGAACCAGCTGGGAGCTTACTCATATAACGATATTTCTGTAACATTTTACAAGGGCTTTGTTTTCTCTTTTTCTTTTTTAATTAATTCATTTTTTGCAATTCTTCCATCTCCATTAGCTCATTTAATCTACCCAACCACCTGCGTGATAGGAAAGGGGTGCAATGTTAAGACCTCTTTATCATCTCTGTGCGTACCTTCCAAGTGCCTGCATCTGTGTTCTGTGCTGTACACACATTCACTCACAGAGTTCTCATACAACTGGCATGGAAAGTAATACCACCCATTTTACAGATGAGGAAAATGAGGCTCAGTGGATTCCATTAATTGCCTGGTGGCAGAGGTATTCAAATCCAGGGTGGGCCAGCCAGAACCTATAGTCCTTGAGTCCCTTTCGTCCTTTCCCCTGCCACGGCCCCATGATCTCCATGCTCTTTGATGGGACAGAAGAGGCCAGGCATGTGGGAGGTGGTGAGTAACTACTCAGTGACCGAAGGACAGCAAGCTGAATCAGGCAAGCACCAGCGTGTTTTAATGTCTACACGAACTAGCTTGAACGCGTGACCCAGTCGAAGGTACCATTGTTTTCAACTATTCAAATGCTCTGTTTTTCTAAGTGGCTGTTTTATTTTTTCTTTATTGCACACTGTTCTTCCCGTTCCGTGCCATAAGATGCACCGGCGTGATGTAAGGGCATGTGGTCTTCAGGGCAGTTAGCCATCATGGTGCAGCAGTCTCCTGGGATCTCTTCCTGCCTTGTGCATCTCAGACGTGGCTCCACAGCCATGGGGCTCAATTCTCCCAGTGACCATCGATTGGGAGGGGATTTAATATTTTATAAAACTATAGGAGGTCACCGAAATAATTTTTTTTTATAAAAGATCCCTTTGCTCCTCAGAAGAGTTCCCTGGTGCGCCCCTAGGGACCCGAGGGAACTGGCTGAAAACCACCCACCGTGTGAGAGAGAAAGCATGCCATGCCATGTGTGGATGCATTCGCGTTCAGTGTGGAATCCGGCAGAGGGAAGGCATGGGGCCCTCATACAGACAGTTCATAATGTGGGCTTCCAAAGTGGATCCTCAGAGTGTTGGGAGTTAGCTGTCAGATAAGAATATTTCTCAGCTATCTCAAAGAAATTTAGAATCCCAACAAAAAATGCAGACGCTCTGATATAATAATTCGAACCGTCCTCTCTAGTCTTGGTGTGATCATGGACCCCTCTGAGAAATAACAAAATCTTGGAGCCCTCACGTCATCCCAGGGAAAATCTACATATGCAGTACGTAGACAGACACATACACATATAGTATTTTACCAACAATATCAAGTAACACGTGGGATTCGTGGGTTGCCTTTTAGAACCATTGCTCCGTGAATTTGCTTTTCTGTCTCAAAACAGTCTCTAAGACCAATGTCTTTCTCTTTCTATCCATTTCTTTCGGTTTTTTCCATACAGGCATCAAAACAGGGCAGGATTTTATTTTCTATAATCTTTTTTTCCCTACTATATTGTATCATGAGCCTTTTTTCACGTTGCTCCAAAGTCTTCATAATGATCATTATTAATAGCCACATAGCATCCTATCCAGTCACTATCTCAGGGTTTTCATAAGTGCTCCCCTATGGCTGGGCACTGAGATTGTTTCCAATTTTTTGCTATTTTAAATAACACGTCAGCAAACAATTTGCCAACATCATTTCCTCTTCCCCACTCGAACCTTTCCCATTCTCTTGAAGTATCTTAGTAGTCATGGTTTTCATTTGCTTAATCTAAATGTTCTTGCCTCTAACCTTCCTGCCTGCCCAGAAAGCATGTTCTTCACCTCCTCAACCCAGTGCTGGATTCGGTCCCATCTTGCCACCATCAGTGAGTCCTGTTTTTCTCTTCTACCTTTTGTTTTTCCCCTTTCCTGGACTCCTTCCTCCTCACTGAGCACGCCTAGGCCCTCCTCATCTCCATACATCTCTCTTGCCTCTAGAAATGTGCCTGGGCTGGTTCCTTTGCCTGGAACATTCTTTCCTCTTGCCTGTGCCTGGGAATTTCTATCAAGTATTAGGCCGCAAAAAGACGTTTAAGAAGATGACTGCAGGGTCAGAAAGAGGAGAATGTGACTTTCTATGGGGACTGTATATATTTTGGTGAGCTGGGGGCCAGGGGGCTGACATAGCTCTGCGCCCCTGTGCAGGGACGTCAGTCTCTGTAGAGGGGGAGACCTTGCGCATCTTTGTAAGTTTCTAAAGCAGAACTAGAAAAAGCACGGCAATTAGAATTGGGCCGACATCAAACCAAGT
Organism: Propithecus coquereli; assembly: GCF_000956105.1. Classification (NCBI taxonomy): domain Eukaryota; kingdom Metazoa; phylum Chordata; class Mammalia; order Primates; family Indriidae; genus Propithecus; species Propithecus coquereli. The sequence goes on along the minus strand of NW_012152729.1, from coordinate 1,558,037 downwards.
CTTAGCTCTGCCATGTCCTAACTCCCTGACCTTCTATATGTCACTGAACAGCAGTTTCTTCATCTGTGAAGGGATTAATGAGATAGTATTTGGCTTGGTGCTGAGCCTCATAGCTAGGGATTCATAAATGGTTTCTCTTCTCCGTTATAAGCTTTCATGCCCCAGCAATGTCTAGACTCATCACTGGCTCACAGTAGACACTCAATAAATATTTGTTGAATGAATAAACATTGACTGATGGCTGGAAGGTGTGGGCACCAGCCCTCATCTACATCCTCGCATGTCGCCTGCCGCAGCCCGGGGCCATCTGTATGTGAAGCAGAAAAGTCTGTGACTGCGAGCGAACATGCGGCCGGGCAGCAGCTGTCTCCAGATAAGGGGGTGGCACCATGCCAAGTACCCGTGGTCTCTCCACAGAGGCGCAATAATAATTACAATCCCTTGTAGCATTCCTTCTGGAGAGTGCCTCTCTTCTTGGAACATGTGGCACTTCACAAACGTCGTCTCAGTGATCTTCGCCACATGCCTGGGAAGGGAGCGAAGCAGCCATGTGGCACCTCGGATGCCCCGTGGGCACGCGGCAGAGAGGGCATGATAATGAGCAGGGGGAGGAGGGGGCGCGTGTCCTCATTCCACAGGTGGAAGATGGCAGGGAGAGATTTCAGTGGCTCCCCCACAGTGAGCGGGGTGTAGGAAACAAATTCAGGGTCTCTTGTCCCAAGGTCTAGACTGTATCTATAGCACTCCCAGGAATGGAAAAATGCCCACAAACAGCAACTGTGAGATGGGAGAAAGAGGGAGATCGAACCATCCAGACCCAGAGTGCTCACGAGTCAACAGTTCAAGTCCATCAACTCCCTAAAACCCCCTCCCAAGTCCTTAAAACCACACGTAACAAGAATGTCCTAAAACTCACCAGCTCAAATTGTGCTGATGTTGTGCCGAGCTGCTTGCTATGCCGAAGGGGTCCCCGGCCAGACGAGGTCACGCTTCCCTGTGATGGCACCTGCTGCCTTTACTTTGTGACACTTGGCTAATTTGTAATTATTTGTTTATTATAGTGATTATACATGAAAGCTTTGTCTCCCTGGCTAGACTGAAAGCACTGTGAGATCAGAGAGTAGTTTTGTTTAATTTGTCTTATATATACCTACCACCAAGCATAGAGCACTCAATAAATATTTGCTGAATGGCTGGATGAATTATAAAATTCAAGTAAACAGGAAAAAATAAAGACACTAGCAAAAATCAAATGACAGGGAAGGAAACACCTTTTATACCAGGATGAGATAGCATTAGTTATGGATATACATATACCCATAGCCTTATGTATAATTTCTACCTACAGTTCCAAAAAGAAATTAATTCTGTGTTATACAGAATTAATGGTATAAGTTTCTACAGCTCCATGGGCCCAAGGATGCTATCTGTCTTGCTTATCCATTATATCCTGGGGTAAGCATAGTGTATGGTATAATACAAATTATGTACTAAGTAAGTATTTGTTGAAGAGTGGGTAGAGGAGTCTGCAGATGGTTTAGAATTCATCAGTCTGTGCTCCATTAATTAAGAATATTGGATAATTAAGACAAAGTCTAATTGAGTTTTTCTATTTTATTTATCTTATACTTATCATTATTCCCTGCCTCATTTAGAAAAAAAAAATTGAAGCGCCAGCAGGATAAGTCTATTTCATGCTATTCTTTTACTCAGCAGAACTTTCTGGAGCGTACAGAGTTAGGTGATGGAGAAAAAGCAGTGCACAGTGTCTGTCTTCATAGATTACAGGGGTGAAACCACGCTGGCTGAGCAAGTCAACAGAATTTGGAGCAGTGTTTAAACTATGCAACAGTTAGCTTTTGCTGCATAAAAAACTACCCCAAAACTTAAATTTTAAAACAACAACCATTTACTTAATTTGTGATTCTTTGGGTCAGAAATTTGATCTGGTTCATCCAGACAGTTCTGCAGCCCTGGGTCATGTTCAGCTGATTGGGGTCGGGGCTCATCTGTGAGCTGCTAGGGTGGCTGAGGGCTGGCTGGCTGGCTGGCCGATGGGTGCCTCAGTTCTATTTCACATGGCCTCATGCTCCATCAGGCTAGCTCAGGCTTAATCACATGAAAATCTTAGGGTTTCAGGATTGAGAGTGGAAACTGCAAGGTCTCCTAAGGTCTGGCCAGCAGAACTCACACAGTGTCACTTGTGGTATACTCTGTTGGTCAAAGAAAGACACAGGCCAGCCCAGATCCCAGTGGTGGAGAAACAGATTCCACCTCTTGATGGAATGAGTTACAAAGTATTGTGATCATTTTTTTTTAAAATCAACTGCAATGTTTTAAGTCTTTATGTCTTACTTTAGCAGTTCCCATTTGTTTATCAAGTAAGCATGATTCTTAAAGAGATACAGACCTGCCAGGACTTTTATTGGGCAACCCTCTGTTAGCTATTTTAGATTCCCTTAATTCAGACAGCTTGTCTGCTCCTCCCCCTAATTTCGCATCAGGGTGACGTTGTTCATTCTCACCTCCAAGAGATGAGGAAGGCTTCAGAACCATAAGCTCATGAGGGTGGCAGCTCTGGCTGGCGGTCAGGCACCCTACGTGCCCTGCATTGTCTTGCATCAAGCCACATATTCTGGGCATACACCAGGTACTGAAATCCTAGATGAATTCATCAGTGGTTCCAGATGTTTCTTTGTGACTCATTTGCGGGATATTCAATGATCCTTCTGAACACTCTGCAAAGTGTACGGCGTGTGTCTGGGGAGGCCTGACACCCGTTAGACACTTCTGTTGTAAATTGGATGCACCAGCCCCTGCGAGCTGGTGCCAAGGTGTGAATTAGATAGAGACACTTTCGACTGTTCCTCTGGCCCGACTCTGTTCTCGGCCATCCATGGCTGGCCAAGCCTCCAGGAAGCACGCCTGACCTCAGCTGCGTGAGGCTAGGGAGATTCCAGAGGCAGTAACAGTGGGGAACCGTGGCAGCTGCCATGTCCCGTTTGCAAACTCTGACAAAATGCTGCAGCTCTCAGAGAGCCGAGCCTCCTCTGCTTCCTCGCCCTGGGTGCAGATCTTCCTTCGGTAGTGACTGTGGTAGGGAACAGGGCTAGGGGCGTGGCAGGTGGGCATGTGGCTGATGGTGGAAAGCCAAACCACTGTTAGCTGCCATAGTTCTCCCAAATCATGTTGGAACAAGTTGTCCAGGAGGGATTTCATCTCCATGAAGATATGAAAAATGAAAACTGACTACTAAGTCCCTCTGGGTCATTGATTTAGGTTGGTCACAAGCATGGAGGCAGAGCGATGGACAACATGGTTAGGGGCAAGTTGGTTTTTATCAGATGGTGCCAATGTTGAAGGGGAAAAATCCTGCCTATTGGCCAAACCGGTACCATGTGTTATGGAAGAGAATCATCACCCTCATCTTCAAATAAATAAATAATGGTGATTCTTTCAATATTGCTCCAAAGTTGCAGTAGAAAGTAGTCTCAAAAACCAATATATCATCTTGTGTACATATTTGTGTAGGTAATAGTTAAAAAATATTTTTTTGATGGAGGGATGCTAAATCATTAATTTGCTTACTTCTAGAAAGGGGGAAGGAGACCAAGATTGGGGAAGGAAACTGAGCTTTCTCTGTAGTCTATTTTTTTAAAAAGAGGAGATTCCAGGTGGGCACCCTAGGATCGATCTCTACATATTCTCTGTCATCACTCAAGCCTGAGTGTCTTTGCAGGATGTGACCAGCTTCCAGGGGACAAGCCCCAAGTGCAAGCAAATCACACTGCCAAGCTCAAGTTGGGTGGGAGGGGACAAGCAAGGATGTGAATCCTGAAAGGTGTGGTTCCCTGGGGGCCACCAGTGTACCAGTCTCCCTTGGTCCTTCAATTATTCCAGACCGAATGATTCTCTTGGGGACAGGACTCAGGCATGTGATGTGGCAGTTGCTGACACTTTCCAAGCTTTCGTGAGTTTTCCTAGATCTCAGACTCAAAATTCCAAGACTACCCACATTTCCTCCTGTGCTTTCATACTTGTGTTTTTTTCTTTTTGATCATCTCTCCTTTTCTCTTCTTTTCCTCATCCAGTATTTTTGAGGGGGGAAGGAGTGGGGGTTGGGGTCGGTCACGACCCTCCATTATTTTCTTTTGCATTTCTACCTGAACTGTCCCATCAGGAAAAGAGTGAGGCCCTCTGGAATCACAATCATGACTCCAGGAGTTGGCAGAGATTTAACATGAGAGACGGCATGGACTTCTAGATCTCCTGTCAACATACACGGCTGTCAGTTTTTCAGTATTTATTTAGCACCCCATACCGGACACGGCTATATATACATTAAAGCTGTATTGTCAGGGGGTCACAGTGCCAGCTCCGGACATAGACTACCAGCTTCAAATCCTGGCTCTGCATTGCACCAGCTTTGCCAAGTTTCCTCTTTGGGTGGTTTATGAGGATGAAATCAGTCCCTACACATAAAGCGAGAATAGGGCTTGGCACACGGCGCATGCTCAAGTAAGATTAGCCACTGCTGATGTTGTTGTTGCTATTTTTATTATCACCTCTGTCTTGTCTAATTCTCACAACAACTTCATCCTAGATACTAACTCTCTCATATCACCTGTCAGGAACCTGAGGCACAGAGAAGGTGAGTAATCTACCCAAGGCCACATGACTAGTCAGTGGTAAGCCCAGACGCAAACCCATATCTGTCTACCTTCAAAGCTGTGCGCTCAATCCTGTTATATCTTACTCAGGTTTACACCTCTCCAACAAGGTAGGTTCAGGTGCATAATTCTTATTTAGTTTTCTCCCAATAGTTATTTGATCATTTAAAAAAAAAATCCCATCTAACAAGACCTACCCCATGATCAATACCCATCTACACTGAATCTTTAATGCTCTGTCTTATCAAATTAGCAGCTTCCACCACAACTCAGGGAGGAAATCAATGTTCCCTTGACCTTAAACACGCACCGACTTGCAAACACTCATGCCTCGGGGCTTCAGTGGCTTGTGGGTAAAGGGAGCTGCTCTCAGACTCCTTCACTGCAACCCAGAGAGAACAGAGCTCTGGACAGGCCATGACGTAACAGGCCCAGCAGTGGTGGCCTCTCTGTCCCCACATGGGGCCTTTGCTTCCCAGTGCCCCTGGGCAGGCAGCACACAACCAGGCAGCCTCTGGTCTCTGCCCCTAAGAACATGGGGCCTCTCAGCCGTCACGTCCTTCCCTCTCTAAACCCGCCTGTTCTCAGCATTTTGCACAAATTCTGAGCAAGCTACAGAGTCCCCACCATCCTTCAGGATGGAGCTTGAGCCTTTGCCATGGGTGTATAAGTTTCTGCCCTGAGTGGTCTCATGTCTCCCCAGCACTCATCCTCCATCCCACCAATTCCCTTGCCCTATGACTCTCCCATTTCTCTCCTACCCCTAGTTCTCTGCTCATACCAGGGTTCCTTGCTCTGATTCTTTACTCCTTCCTCCTGTGCCCACTTGGGGTCTCATCTTTCATGCCTAGTTAAAGTCTCACTGCAAAGCATTCCAGGAGAGACTGGCCATTCCATCTTTTTATTTTACCTCCTCTAAACTCCTTTAATTTTTCAAGTCTAAAGAACACAATTTAGCACCTAATTGTCTATTCCCTTGTATTGTCTTCCTTCCTGAGCTGCGGCATCTCCCTAGGCAGAAAGCAAGATCCTCAATTTCCAAAAGTTATATTACACCTCCTCTTATCATCCCCATAAGCATAATAACAGACAGCATTTATTAAATCCTTGTTAAGTACCAGGTAATGTTTTAAACAATCTACAAGTATGATCTTGTTGAATCCTTCCAGCCACTTTATAAGGTGACTCTTACTACCTCCACTCTGCAGATGCAGAGCTGAAGCCCAGAGGTCACGTAACTTGCACAAAGCCATCTAGTTGGCAAGTGATAGAGCCGGAATTCAAATCCCAGTAGTCTAACTTCAGAGCCCATCCTCCTAGCCACGACACTGCCGTGCCTCCCAGAGCTTAATACAGGGTTGTTTTACAATCGATACCTGTTGTAAAATTGTTCCCTAAAGCGTACACTGTCTGTGACTCTGCGGAGTGACCACATGTAACGATGAGATAATATCTGCATTAGTTATCTGCTGCTGTCTAACAAATTACCCCAAGACCTAGTGGCTTAAAACAACGTTTATCATCTTAGCTTCTACAGGTCAGGAATCTGGGCACAGCTTGGTGGGGTGCCTCAGGAGGACACACTCAGAATGTCAGCAAGGGCTGCGGTCACCTTGAGGCTGAGAAAAGATCTGCTTCAAAACTCACTTACCAGGTTGTTGGATAGATTTAGTTAGTTCCTCGTGGGCTCTTGGCCAGAGGCTGCCCTCAGCTCCTTGTCACATAAGCTCCTGGTACGTAGTGCAGCTCAGGGCAGGGCAGTTTGCTTCATCAGAGCGAGGAATGGAGGAGATGGCGGGGGTGGGGAGAAAGAGAAAGAGAGAGAAAGAGATCTCCAATCTTTTGTAACCTAATCCCGGAAGTGACACCCCATCACGTTCGCCATATTCTGTTCGTGGTCTTCTAGTCATCGGAAGTGAGTCGCCAGGTCCGGCCCACGCTGAAGGGGAGGGGACTGCACCCAAGTGTCGATAGCAGGAAGTGGAGATGGGGCGAGCCCTTCAGAAGCTGGCTTCCACAGAGCTATGCGCATCACGCGGGGGGTCCCTGGAGAAGGAGCTGCCGAGCTGCCCCCTGACAGCGGAATGAGAGTTGGCCAAGACGCATCCCTGGGGTGGGGAGGCCGCTCGTAGGAGGCCCCGGAAGGAGCTCGGCCGTTTCGAGAAGCAGCGGGGCGCTGCCCGAGCGCAGGGAGCGAGCGGGAGGGGCGGGCCTCGTGGAGGGGCGGGCCTCGTGGGGGCCCGGAACTTCCGTCCTCCTCCTGAAAGCGGTGAAGAGGCCCTGAGGATTTCAGACGGTGGGGCGTGGGTGTGGAAACTGCGTTGGAGGAGACCAGGAGGGAAGAGGGCACCAGGCAGGTACGGCTGGAGGCAGCAGAGGAGGTCGAGAGAGAGAGAACTTGGATGAAGAACGAACCCAAGCGCTCCACCACACGACGCCGGCCGCGGCTCAAGTTCTGAAGGAGTGAAATGTTCCTGCCGCGTGGGACCCGACCGCTTCCGCGCTTCTCACTGACGGTCTCAGGTAAACCTGTCCTGATAGGTTCCTTTCAGAATCCGGAGGCACAGGGGGCCTTGGAGGGTAAGTGCTCTGGTTTTCTAGCAAAACCCGCCGCACCCCCGCCAGCATGGAGGCGGCTCGTGTGAGGCGGGGCCGTGTGTGTTCTCCGCGTGCGCCTCCATGGTCCCTCTGTCCCTGCTCTTGCTCACGCTCTCTCAAGTTTACCATATGGTTCTTAAAACTTATATCTTAGTTTGGGTTTTCCCAGAAATAGATCCACAGACAAAAATTCGAGAAATCATCTACGTGGAAGGTGATGCCAGGAAACACCGAGAGGATAAGGGAAGGAGAAAAGGGGAAAAAATCCCCTAAAATATGTATTATCACACACAGCACTTGATAATACTGCAGCCAGCAGGAGCTTAACCTTGCGCGGCAACTCTGGGAGACCGTGCGGGACACACCCCGCGTCGTCCCACCCTAGGGATGAGGAGATCCCGGCCATCTCTGGTTAACACCCTGTTAGTTCTTGGGCACCCCACAGCACCGGCCTGGGGGACCCCCATGGCCAGAAAAATAGCCCTCGGGTGGGCATCACAGGTATTTGCAGTGAGCGGCCGTCATGCGTAGAGTGAGTGTTGAAAGGATGTGAGCGGGACCTAAAAAAACTTCATGATAATAATAACAGTTAAAAATGCTTTCGTATAATTAGTGTATTTAATCCTCACAGAAATGCTCGCTCAGTCCTTGACACACGGAGGTGCTCAACAAATGTTAATTAGACTTGTGAGTGTCGCCACCATGTTGTTCAAGGTCACTCAGCTCGTAAGTGTCGGCGCTGGGACTCCCACCAGATCATCCGGTGCTGAGGCCACTGGTTGTTAGCCCGTGGGACAAGGAATGTGTCACTGCAAGGAGGGGTCCGTCCTCTGCCCGGGGACAAGTGGAGGAGAAAGGTGGAACCGGTAGCACAGAGCACTGACTTTGCCAACATCACCATCTGGCTCTGGGTCAGTCTAATTAGCAGGGTTTGTCTGATAAAATTATGAAGAGGAAAACCCCAGAGTGACCTCTAGGGATGTACATGAGATTACAGGAAGAACAAATGAGGGCCATACAAAGTGCATGCTGTGGCTTCTCCGTCAGGCCAGCAGTACCAGATTGGAAAACAATCAATTAGGTACCGTCTCGTGTTTGTTTCTGGAGAGCAAAGTCCTTATCCACTTGGGTGGCGGGGTGGGGGGATCCACCAATCGGAAAGGGCCTATTCAACTAAAAATTGGTTCATTCCTTGGCTGCATTTGTTCTTGGCCTCGATCTCTTCTTTTCTTCTGGGGCCTTGATATAATTTCAGAAATGTAGGGATCTAGGATGAATTCTAAGCAGAATGGCAGCTGTGAGAAAGATGGCTGGAGAGGCAGCGTGAATGCGTGGGCAGAACACCGGACTTGGGCAGGACAGTGGCTCCGGGCTCACCTCTCAGTTGACAGGTGGCCCTGAGTGAGAGAGGGAGGGGAGCAAACCTAATAACAAACCCTCCTACTGTGTGTCAGGCACTGTCCTGGGCACCTTCGTGTTCTGTTGCAGCTGATCTGCACAACAGCCCTGGAAAGCAGGAGCTGTCATCCCCTTTGTGCAAAGCCTGAGATGCCAAATGACTTTCCCAAGGTCACTCAGATATTAACCAGAGGGAGCACCTGAACTCACTTCTTCCTGGCTCCAGGTGCTCACTCTTTCCTCCCTCCCGTGCCTCAGTTTCCTCATGTGCTTCATAGGACTATTGCATCAAATTATAGCAAGTGCCTTTTCTAGAACATAGTTTTCTGTGCTCAAGATAGAGTGTCTGATGAAGTAGACAACCTCAGCTCCAGTCCTGCTATTTGGCACCCCTGTTTGGGAAGAGAGAACAGCGGGCACGCCCATGACGTGTGCTTTATCTGCCCCGAGCTGAAGGAATTTGTCGCCTGGGTTCCTCGGGAGCTGCATATCAATGGGACAGGGTCTGGTTCTGGCTACAGAGTTAAAAAAACCCAAATGGAATTTTTTAAGCCAGGTTTTCTTTTATTATTATTATTCATGTCGGGAGTCCACAGGGAAATTCTTTATCTGCATTAAAACATACATAAGAAGAGAAGAGAAGAAAAGGCAGAAAAGAGTGTGTCCTACAAAGTGTTTCTTTGAGCCCAGCTCGGTTCCTCTGTAAGTTCTTTGCCACGCTCTCCAACAAAGATGGAATCTGGGTTCAAGGTTGAATGGAAGCCGGCTCCTGATGGAACACGTATCCCCTGAACACACCTCTAGGAGATTAGCCCGTCATTAAATATTTGTAGGATAACAGGAGAAGCCTAATTTAGTTTTTGTTTCTTTCTCTCTGTGGTTTAATCACAGATGAAAGAGACTAATAGCACTGCAGAGCTTTCTGGTGATCAAAGGCCAATCAATCCTCTTTGTGGAGTAATTAACTATTTGCTAAACTTGCAGAATTGATTTCCATTTAGGGCTAAGAGAGAGGGTTTTAAATGAAGACCGATTCACCAGGCGAGAGGAGGGAATCTCGGGGCTGGTGCCAGGAGATACTCAGGGTGATGAATTGGAATCTGCTAATTAGAGACTGAAAAATACAGCCAGAACCTGACCCTATTCAGGAATACTTCAGGGAAAGGACAGGCAGGAGGAAGGGTGGATGTGGTTGCTGTCTTTATCTCCCAGGCAGCTGTGTACACTTGAAGTGAGAAAAACCTTGGCATCCTGTTCAGGGCAGAAAAGGCTTGATTGTAAGCAGTTGCCAGACGGAAAGGGAGGCAGAATGCACATGGTCCAGAGGCTGGAGGGATGTCTGCAGGTGCCCAGGGTATGGAAGGGAGGCCCTGTGAAATGAAGGTCCCCCGTGGGCATGCCCCCTAACACAGAGCCAGGCACATTGGCCATCGTGCATGCCTGGGATTCTACTGAGGCTCTTGTATTTGCAGCCAATCAGGAATGTGGATCCTGTTGGCATCTATACAGATGCACTGATAATCTGATCAGATGAGTATACTTGGGACCTTAAATTTAAAGTTCATGCCAGCTTAAAACTCTACAGATTTGAGGCAACCTCATCATGCCTCTGTTTAGGGTTGCCGGATGAAATATAGGATGCCCAGTTCCATTTGAATTTCAGATAAACAAAAAAATATATTTTTTTGAGTGTTAAGTATGTACTAAATTATGTGTTGCTTTAGTATAAGTATGTCCAAGATGATTTGGTGTTTCTTTAGAATTCAAATTGAACTGGTTGTCCTGTATTTTTATTTGCCAAATCCCACAGCCCTGCTCTGGTGAGATTTTGGCGCCGTGCTTACTGAGTTATAGCCTCTGCAAGCCTCAGTTTCCTTCTCTGTGAATGAGATTCATAGTAGTCACTGATTGTTTCATTATGAATATTAGATGAAAGAACTGCGTGTGGAGCACTTCATACAATGCAATGCCTGGCGTATTTTACGCTCTCCATAAATGTTACCTGTCATTACAGCAAACACTATTTATTCGATAAATAAAAATAATAATGTTAAATATTCATACTGTATTTCTTTTTCCTATCTTCTGTATCCCCAACCTTGTTTCTTCCTCCCTCCTCCTGCCTCTTTTCCTCCCCCTCCTCTTCATTTTTCACTGCACGTTGGGTCTGTACCAACAGCATTCATGGGACTGTGTAAACCGTAGCGTCTCTGTCCATTTCCCCTTGCGGAGGGGTAGGTGGGGTCGGTGGCCAGGAGCTGGCTCAAGGTCCTCATTCTGTGATCTCAGCCACGGTCTTCAATCTCTCCATGCTTTGGTTTCTTCAGATGAAATGACAATAACGTTACGAGTCAGATTAAAATGAATTAATATAAGGGAAGCATTTAAAATAGTGTCTGGCACATTATCAATATTATCACTAATAACACTTATGTGTCAGTTTGGGATCCCCCAGAAATAATGCAGTTTATGTTCATTTCTGTAGGGTCACTTGAGCCTAGCCAGGTGCTGGGTCAACCCAAGGGAGTGAGCAAATAGATGCAGGTCCGAGCTTTGGTTTCCACAGCTCCGCTCTGGCCAGAGGAGCTCCGTGAAAACCAAAATGCCTTTGGTGACATGTGCCTGTGGGTGGTTTTAGTGTTTGAAAGCAAAATGGGAATATTTTTCTTATCTCCCACCGACCGGTTCTAACTGTACCTTACCATTTGTCGGAGCAGAGCCTCCCAGCAAGTCGATTGTGATTGAACAGTGTTTCTTGAGAACTTAGATGATCAATTTCCCCGATGGCCACTGCCACACGACCTCCGTGCCACAGCCCGTGTGGATCCCCCCTGGAACTGGCTTGGAATAGGTGGAGATATCTCTTTCTGTGCCCTGCTCCAAGTCTCTCCATCAGCAACTCTGACAGTCCACCCTGTGGACCATGAGGCTTCTGGGAAAAGAACATAGCTCAGGCACACACACAGGTTGGGGACTCTGGCCCTGAGCCAAACCAATTTAGGAAGGCTGGGCCGGATAGCGCTGCTAATTGGATTTCACAGCAGATGAGGTCCCAGTTGAAGAAAAGATTCCGGAAGGCTGATTCTATTGGACATCCTGTATGGTACTACCCTGTAAGAGCCTGATCATGTCCCTTACATAAAGCTTCTATGTGTACCATGCATGGTTCCAAAGCCTTGACAAATATTAACCCAGTTTACATGTGTCCTTATAACAACCCCATGCCGCAAGAGCTGTTTTTAATATTACAGGTACAGAGAGGTTACACTGTTGCCCAAGTTCACACAGCTATTTAGCGGTCCTTTTATCATTACAAATCACTTTAATCCAACACAAATCATTGCTGAGTACTACTTTAGACAGTATACTGCACCAGGTGCTAGGAGAACAAGGATGCCTCAGACCCATCTCTGTGGGCTAGGAGCATGAACTAAAAAAGATATGCATAAGATTTTACCAGCATGGTGATTCTCCAGACTGGGAGAAATACCTAAGTTTCTCAAGAAATGAGGGGATGATAAGTGGAAAGGAAGATTGTGGTCTTGGGACTTGCCACTCTTTCTGCATCCAGGGGAAGGTATTTTATTTGGATGCCCTGGCAACGGTATAAAAGTTATCATACTCCTTATAACAGACCTCCCAGCTTTGGGGACCCATTGGGGTTTAGAAGATTGTGTCGTGTTCAGCTAAAAGTTTGAAGGTCATGCTATGTTTGTCCAACTAGGACTTGGATTGAATGATTTGAGTGACAGTCTTTTGGGGGTGTGCACTGTGCTGGGAGGTGACCCCCACGGACTCACCCCTGGATGGCTGGACACACAGTGGTAACTGGAACTAGGCTGCCAGGAAGGATTTGGAGAAAGGAAGAGGTTAAACATCAAAGCATTTTAAGAGGATTCCATTTGATTCTTTATTGCAAATTGAATTCACCTATGAAATAGCCGGGACTTGATAGTCACTGGCACATGAGACCCAGTCCCTCCACGCGGGTCCTCGTAAACAGGGGCATGACGATGCCCACTTAAGACGGAGCTGTGCAAAATCCTCATCCCTCTTAATTATTTAGGAAGGGGGGAGAAAGTGCCTGGGGGAGCAAAAAATCCGGTTCCCAAGTGTTATTTGGAGAAAGCCCTTTAGCACAGCCGTACCCTCTCCTAGGCTGACCAGCAGCGTTTAAATGCAGGGGCCGCCGTGAACTGACTCACTGCCGGATAATTACGTTAGGGACCAATACGGCCTGTTGAAAATCAATTCTGTTGGACCAGTGTGTTTGTTCGGGAAGCCACTCAGCCAATTCAGGAGTATATTAGGCAGCAGGCCCAGTGCGGTGACCTCTTCCGGATTGGGGTTGACACTTGAACGGAGGCGTTTGTCCAGTTAAAGGACAGTAGTAGCAGCAGGCTCTTATCTCCCCTAAATTGGATTACTCAGATCTGCTTGTTCTCTTTAAAGATAGCTACTCTTGGGTTTTTTCCCCTCTCTTTCTGTCTGTCTGAGATGGTTACCTGGTGATTACTGTTTAACTTGCCATCCTTATGTATTCTTGGGCGGTTAACACCGAATGCCACCAGTGTCACTTCCCTTTCCTGCGTGGGGAAGGTCATCTGATGCTGACACCTCCATTTTTCAGGTCACTGGGTGGACCAGCGAATGGGTTTGGCTCCCGAGGAGCTAGCTGGCCTGTGTGTTCTCTCGGGGAGGCCACGGCTGGCGAGCTGGTGATGTGCATTCCCGGAAGCTTAGCGCACGCTCTGGCGTGGCTCAAGCTTCCCCGCACACACGCCCATTCCCTCCAAAGCGGTTACTCCCGAGAGACTTCCTTGCCTTGAAAACTCTCCCCAGCAAAAGTCCCTTGAGTGGGAAAGCCACCGGCCACCAGGACCATAGACAGCAGCTGTCTCCACCCTCTGGAGCATGACGGTGCTCGGATTGGAGGGTTTATATTCAGGAGAAATGATGATCCCCGGAGGAGCCCGTGGGAAGCCCAAGGAAGCCCACACAGGGCCAACTCTCTCAGTCTAGTCTTTGCTACCCGCAGTTGCAACTGCTGCCTTCCCCGCCAACCCTCAAGTTGTGTGGGGTGTCAGGAAGATGTTGGGGAGTCCAGGGTATCCTGTGTACACCTCTTGAAGGAATCCAGGAAAGACTTATAGCCACAATGATAGTTCTGTTAATGACACATAAAATTAACTCTTCCACATGTCCATTCGCCTTGACAGCTGAGCATGTCACTGTGATAAAAGGAGGGCCATGTACACGGCCAGTGATTTTTTTTTTTTTTTTTTGGTATCCCAAACCCTGTGAGCCAATTAGACTGTAGGAAGAAACAGCCCCACTTTCTCATGAGGCTGTGATGAGGCTTCCCCCTCGTCCAGGAAGAGCAGCAAAGCTTGTCCAGAGGGGAGGAGACGATCGTCCAGGAGGGGCCTGGATAAAGCAGAGGTGATTCCAGTGCGGCCTGCTATAGGCCTGTTGTCACTGGAATCTAGGCTGATGGAGACTCAGCGTCCGCCCTGAAATCTGCTTAAAAGAAAGCAGATTTCTCTGTGTGGGGAAGGCAACGAAGTGTCTGAAATAAAGAGCTGCGAAGGCAGAAGCCATGGATATCAGGCCGGAGTTCTCAAGGATCCACTGAAATGTGAGGGGAGGAGAAAAGAAGAGAGATTGGAGGGAAGGGAAAGAGGGAGGAAGGAGGAAGAAAAGCAGAGAGGGAAAGAAGGAGGAAGACAGCTCTCTGCCCAACCTTCCTTACTTATAAAAACTGATTGATAACGTCTGTTCTCCTTATCTCTTGAAATGATTGTGAAAATTAAACAAGACCATTCTAGTGAAAGAGAGGGGACACTCGCCTTTTATTAACAAGACTGCTAATAACACCTCCTAGGAGAGAGCACTGAAGCCTGCACAGGATGTCACACATCCTACTCGGTGCTGGTGATCGTGGCTGTGTGCTCAGCAGAGGCGACTCTTGTGATCAGTCAGTTCCCCACCAAGGCATCAGGATGCAATGTGACTCCCGGGAGAGGCAGAGAGGACCGGTGTGTCGAGCGCAGCTGAGAGGATCCCCGGTAAGTGTAGGCAGCTACGAGGCCTGGCCTCCTTTCCAGAAGTTAAGGTTTTCACTACCTCTGCTGCGGCAGAACAAAGGCGTAGAGACACCAGGGAGCTGCTAGAGCTCTCCCAGGAGAATCCCTGGGTGGAAAAGTTTGAAAAATACTCCTTGGGAATCTGTTCTGCTTTGATCTTTGTTGTTTACTGATGCCCCGAGAGGAAGACCAAGACATGCAACTTCCCAGAGACAGGATGATATCCCAGACAGGATAATACAACCATCCCCAATCTTGCTTCAGTCTTTTAGAAGTATATTTTCTCACTGTGTTTGAGAGAAGTCATTGATTTTCCACTGAACTAATGCATTGAAATGCCACAAGAAGATACTTGGTTCCCTAAGTAAATACGTAGGCCTTGCCTCCAATGACTGAGAACTTCCTGGACTTCAGTAGCTAAATTTGCAAAGCCTTGGCCACACCACTGCACCCACCTTGGTGAGGGCTGCCTGTGCACAAGGGAATTTTCCCATCTTTCGTTGGGAATGGGGGTCCTATAGCAGCCTCCCCAATGAGCATCAAGAGTTCCATGTGAAGGGCATATGGGGGTGTTGCATGTGCCAGTTTGGCTTGTGTGGCTAATTGCACTGTGAGTGGAAAATAACACCTGTGAAGATCAGTCCATCCTCTGAACCCCACACTCTCAAAGTCAACCACAAAGCTCTCTGGGTGAAGCCCATCAGTGGAAACGCCCGTGGAAACATCAAACACGGCTTCCAGTGGAAAGTGACTGAGAGTGAAACTTTAAAGATCAATGAGAAGATTAAATTGAAGGGAATTCTTTCAGGGTCTGAAGAGGATGGAGACTGGGGTTGGGGGCTGAGAGGGGGGCAAATGACCCACCCCAAGGGTGAAGGACCCTTGCCAGAGAGGTGATTAACAGACCCATTGCAGGAAGACTTCCTGAGCTGTTCCCAGCAGCATGGAAGATTGGAACAATACCTGGCTTTTCCTTAGGACCTGTTTTCTAACCAACTTCAAGTAAACCTGGAGTAGCCAGTGCTTGGGATGTAATTACCTGGGGTATACCTTGGCAGCCAGCAGAAAATAAACCGTGGCTTTGGCAGGTTAGGGGCAGTTTCCTTTTAAGCAATGTGCCTGCCCAAGTTCAAGGACATTAGTAAACAGAGATGGAGAGGCCTTGTTTATAGTGAGAATGAGGCAGGCTGCACTGTTCCTTTAAAAGATATTTGCAAAGCTGCTTTTTCTTCCCCCCTCTTTAACCAGTCAACTGCCTAAGGAACAAGCTTGATACTCTCCCAGCTTTTTAAGAAAATACTTAAATATCAAAAGTTTTCACTCTTTCTGTGTGTGCACAATATCAGCTTAAAGCCCAATGGGAATCAAAGTTCTTGGTTAGCATACAAAGGCTTATGAGTTTTATAGTGTTCGGGACTTTAATCTACAAAGTATAATTTAATCCTCTTTGAGGTATCTGCACCACAGAGCCCTGGTTGTAAATAAACCATATGGTTATGGCGGATGCAGCCACAGCTGCCTGCCTCCATCACTCACCCTTAGTAAGTATTTCTGCAAAACAGATGAAATTAACTACTGTAACAGATAAATAGAGAGTGTAGTTCTCAGAGCAAATGTGTTACCACGGCAGTCATGCTTAAACACAACTGATAGCTCTGGGTCGAGGCTCAGCCGCCTGCTAATACCAATGACTTTCTCTCTCCCTGAACCCCACTGTACCTGGTTCCTGGGACCTATTTCCGGAGAGTGGGGATGGCCCAGAAACATCCACCGGGCAAGGAGGTTAATGTGCGAGGAGCTGGCTGAATCCCCAGTGCTCCGCAGTGGAGCAGATGCTGCTAGACTGAAGCACGTTGAGTTAGTCGACAACAAAGCTGTGGGCGCCATGGTGAGTCGCAGGAAGACCCAGTTCTGGGGCTCTGGGCCTGGAGAGTGGAAGGGATTAAAGCCAAGAGAAGGTGGTGATTCCCTTGGGTCCAAAGTGGCTCCAGGGTGAAGGAATGATTGCAGTTGAGAGTCCTGCTATGTCAGGAAGTAGAATCAGATGAAAGAAGTTTGTTTGCGATGACATGATTGGGGACTTGACTGGCAAACGTGGACTTTGAAGTCATCTGAGAGAGCAAAGATTTTATGTGAGTGTGGCACCGATAGATTTGAATCCAGGCCTGTGCACCCAGCAGTTGCAGGATTTTGTGCCAGTTATTTCGCTCTCCTGAGCTTCAATTCGCTTCCCCTGTAAAATGGGAATGATTGTTCCTCTTATAGTACTTGACTACGAGGATTAATTAGAATCATCATCATCATCATTCTTAAGTGAAATTGGGAGAATGATCATGACCACAGCAAATAGTTAACTGCATGATTTGGGCAGGACAAGAGGCTCTTATTTCTGTCTTGGGATCTTTAGGTCACAGGGCTGTCTGGCTAGGGCTGTGGTTCCCATCCCCAGTGTCTAAAGTACATGGCAACCCAGGGTGACCTGTTACATAGCTGTTTCAGCGCATCACTGCTTTCCTTTGACTCGGATATCATGGGGCTGGGCCGAGTGAGCAGAAGCTGCCCGTCCAGACACAGGGCTTGCGTACAGGGATGGCAAGGGGGAGGATGGCAGGAAAATTCAGGATGTTGCAGGTGTGTGAGCCTTTAAGAGGGCATGTATCAGTGGCCTGGGAGGGACAGATGTTTCCCAGAGGCTGGTAAAGGTCCAAAAGGCAGGCAGAAGGGGTATCCACTAGAGCATCACTCCTGCTCTGGCCATCTGCATGCTGAGGCTGGGGGTCTCTCAACACTCCCAGCCTATGAGAGGGACTGATTGTCGGGTACAGGGTCCCTGAACCTTCAGGGAAAGAACCTAGGGATGAGAGGGGTCTCAGACAGAGGGACAGCTCCCCCAAGAAGAAAACAAAGCCCAGAAAGGACTCAGTAGAGGATCCCAGTGTCTTTAGAACCAAGATGTTCCAAATCCCGGCCACAGCTGAGGTTTTAGCACATCTGGAGTCACTGAGGGATGCAGCAGCTTCAGGGCAGCTTTGGCGACTTCTCACTCACAGATTAACATCATATTTGAAAATAGCTGGATCTAATTGGATAATTTAAAAAAAAAAAAGGACTTAAATCCAGGGCTATAAAAAATGCTATTAACTGGGAAAGGGTTTTTTCCAAACTGATCACATTCAAACCCTTGAAGCCAAGAGTCAGGCTGAGTAATTCCACAAACAGGACAGAGGATACAGGTGAAGTTAGTGCAGCTTGGAAAACACAGGCCAAGGGACCCAGGTTATCTCTGCAGCCCCCCACCCCAGGTCCCCATGAAAGTGTTGAAACTGAGATGCGACAGCCACCTGGCTCTCAAAGACCTGCGAGTAATGTTTTCTTTACTTTCCATTTTTATTTTTAGAGTTATAAAAAGCAGCAAGTCTAGCAAAAAGACCTCTGGTATTGTCTTCATCCAGCCTCCCCAGATGTTTACACTGTGCCACGTTTTCTTTACCATTCACACCTTTCCCCCTACCCCCCCACTCTCCCTGTGTATAGATGTAATTTTTCTCAATCATTTGACAATAAGCTGCTGACATCGTGCCCCTTCATCCCTAAACACTTCAGTGCATATTTCCTAAGAACAAGGACATTGTCTGACACAACCACCCTACAATGATCTAAATCAGAAAATTGAACATTTCTACAGTGCCATCAATTAATCCGCAAAGTCCAAATTCAAATTTTGTCCATTTTTCCAATGACGTGCTTTATCCTTTCATCGTCCCATCTCTCTAGTTTCTTTTAAACTAGAACAATTCCTCATTCTTTATCTTCACCTGTTCTTTTCTTTCTTTAACCTTGACATTTTTGAAGAGTGAAGACCATTTATTTCATGGAAGGTTACTCAATTCGTGTTTGTCTGATGTTTCCTCGTGATTAGATCCAGGTGATGAATTTTTGGCAGAAACACCCCAGAAATGATGCTGTGTCTTTCTTGGTGCGTCAGGTCAGAGGGATATGATGTTGGGTCCGTGGCATCGTTAGTGATGTTATCTTTGATGACTTAGCTAAGGTGGTGTGTGCCAGGTTTCTCCATTATAAGTTTGCTACTTTTCCCAATTTCCCTGTAAGAAATTGTAGGGATGTGCTTTGAAAGTACTTACCTACCCTGCCCTTCATCAAACTTTCACCCACTAGTTTTAGCATCCCTGGACCATTCTTGTTTGAAACACTTATTACTATGATGTTTTCCAAATGATTTTCTAATTCCATCATTCTATATTTATTAGTTCAATTCTACTGCAAGGAAGACCTTTCCCTTCTCCTTATTTCACAATGTATTTATTCATCCGTTTATATCACGGACGAATTCATGGATTCTTATGGAGTATTCAGTGGGTAGTAATTCATTACTATCATTATCTATTTGAACATGCAAATGGTCCCAGAGTTGGATAGTGAGAGCCCTTTCTGCCTTTTTGACATGTCCTCTTTATTTTTTGAGCACCTGCTTATTTTCTGGAACAAGATGCTCAGGCTCATCTCATGTGTTACCTCTCCTGGAATCAGCCGTCTCTCCAAGTAGTCTTGGATCCTTTCAGGGGAGAAGGGAATTTTAAAGCCAAGATCTGGGTACCAGACCTACTGGGGTATCATTATTTCAGCGGCCTCTCAGTGGACAGTTTATACGTTTATATGAAACACACTGATGCTTTCAACTCCAATCCTATAGCATTCTAGCCTTCTCCTTTTTATAAATTAAAAAAAAAAAATCTCTGTCTTCACTAAAAGAAGCTAGATACCTAGCTCTCATTTTCCCCAATATATTTGTTCATTTGCTCAATCCTAGAATACATATAAAGTCATTTTCAAATTGTTCATGCATATCACTGTGAAAAACAAACCTACTAAGTAGACTTTAGCATTTCTTCCATTTTTATTTATTTATTTTTTTATTTCAGCATATTATGGGGGTACAGATGTTTAGGTTACGTATGTTGCCCTTGCCCCCCAACTTTAGCGTTTCTTTACCCTTCTTCTTCTCTTTAGACTGAGGATACTGTGTTAGTCTGATTTGCCTTACAATAAAGGAAATACTAAAGCTGGGTAAGTTATAAAGAGAAGAGGTTTATTCGGCTCACGGTTCTGCAGACTGTACAAGAAGCATCACGCCAGCATCTGCTTCTGGTGAGGGCTTCAGGGAGCTTCCAATCAAGGCAGAAATTGAAGGGGGAGCAGGCACGTCACTTGGCGAGAGAAGGAACATAAGAGAATTCAGGCTCTTACAAACAACCAGCTCTCGTGTGAACTAGTAAAGCAAGAACTCACTCATTACTACGGGGAGGGCACCATGTCGTTTATGGGATCTGCCCCCATGACCCAAACACCTGCCTCTCGGCCCCACTTCCAACACTGGGGATCAAATTTCCACGTGAGATTTGGAGGGGCCAAACATCCAAACCATATCAGAGATGTAGTCAAAACTCTGGATTCAGAAGTGACTTGGGATAGCTCCCCCCATCTCCAGGCAATGTTGTTATGTCATTCATTTGAAATTCAGTTTGGTTCACCTGTTTCTATTAATATTAGGGGCTTTCTCCCCATCCTTCTGGATGTTTTGAGTCTAGAAAACATTAGCATGATTATAAAAGTCAAAACTAAGTAAAACGGCATATTCAGAGAAGTGGCACTCTGCCTCCTGCCTCCTCCACCTTTCCCCACCCACCTCTTGCAAGTAACTGGTTTCATTCATTTCTGCTTTTCTTCCCAATGTTTCTTTTTGCTAAAGTAAGTACATACATGCATAGTTTATTTCCTCTTCTTTGTTATAAAAAATAGAGAATACTATAAATGAGGTTTTGCACTCTGCTTTTTTCCCTTAACAATACATCCTGGAAATCACTCCACATCAGTTCCTAGAGCTCTTCGTCACTCTTCTGTAGCCGAGTAGAATTGCATTGCGTGATGATACCATTTATCCAACCAGTCTACTATTTGTGGGCATTTAGACTGTTTCCAGTATCGTTCAATTGTAAACCATGCTTCAATATATAACCTTGTAAAGACGTACTTTTATATTATTGGGCAGATATCTTCAGAGTAAATTACCTAGGTAAATTCCTAAAAGTGAGATTGCTGGATCACCAGGTGTACAAACCTGTAGTTTTGTTAGACATTACAAAGTCCTCCTCCCCAACTGCTACACCAATTTGCATTCTTTCTTGCAAGGTATGAGAATGCTTGTTTCTCCTTAGCCTCCCCGGAAGAACGTATCCAGCTTTCTGATATTTACAGGTGAAAACTAGTGTTTCAGTGTAGTTCTTTAAAAACCAGTTTATTTAGATACAATTCACAGACCATACCATTCACCCGTTTGAAGTGTGCAGTTCAGTGAGTTTTAGCATATTCACAGATAGCTGCCACCACCACCACAGTTGATTTTAGCAACCCAGAGCCCTTTACCGATCACTCCCCTAACTCCCCCTACCCCTGAGCCCTAAGCAACCATAGATCCACTTTCTGTCTATAGGTTTGCCTATTTTGGACACTTTGTATAAGTGGAAGCCTACAACACGTGGCCTTTCGTGACTGACTTCTTTTACTGAGCATGGAGTTTTCAGGGCTCATCCACATTATGGTATGGAACAGCACTTCACTCCTTTTTATGGCCCAGTAATGTTCCATTGTATGTATGTACCACATTTTGTCCATTCATCTGTTGACGGATATTTGGGGTGTTTCTGCCACTTGTCTAATATGAATAATGAGACTATAAACTTCGATGTGTAAATTCTGGGGCAGACAGATGTTTTCATTTCTCTTGGGTGTGTACCTAGGAGTAGAATTTCTGGATCATATGGTAACTCTATGAGTAATCATTTGAGGAACTGCCAAACTGTTTTAATGGCGTTTTCATTTGCTTTTACTTCTTATATGTGAAGTTGAACATTTTTTCTTGTATTTAAAGGCTTCTTTTGTATATATATTTTGAATCATCTGTTCATGTTCTTTGCCCATTTTTTATTGGGTATTTGGTCATTTTTCCCTCGATTCTTAAGAAACTTTGCATATTGTAGAAATTTGATCTGTGATGCATATTGCAAACATTTTTCTCCCATTTGTCATGCATCTTTTGAATTTGCTTAGGGTGTTTTTTCCATGCAAACATTTTTTAAACTGTTATGTAATCAAATTCATCAATTTTTCTTCTATTGCCTCTGGATATTGATTCGAGTTAGAAGCCATTTCTCCACACCCAGAATTCACTTGTGTTTTCTTTCAGCATTTGTAGGAGTCATTTTTTTCATTTGGCTCTTCTATCTGCTTTAGGACATATTCTTATGTGTGGTTGGAGGGCTAGATCTACCTTGACTAACTTTACCAACTGTCAACCCAGTCGTCCTGACACCACTTATTAAAAAGATCATCTGCACCCCAGTGACTTCCAATGCCACCTTTATTGTATCCTACATTTTCATATACACTTGGCTCTATTCCCAGGCTTCCTGCTCTATTCCAGCAGTGTGTTTATTCAGGCACCAACTGTGCTGTTTTAACTCTTAGGAGCAACTTTGACAACCTTCTTTGAGCACCTGTTCTTTTGCGAAGACCCTTGCTCTCAGGAAGTTCTTCCTGTGTCTGAACTTCAATCCCCTCTGCTGCAACTTAGGTCTGTTTTCTCCAGGGAGTCCCCCTGAACCCAGAGTTCTCTTATTCACCTCCATCTGTGTAGTCAGGTGCTATGAGCTCTCTTTTTATGCAAATGTGGCCTCTGCTTCCTGGCCCAGAGGTGACTCTCTCATTGACAGCCCTGACTGCCAACTTTACAAGTAATTTGCTGAGTTTGTCAAGCACCACTGACTTATATGAATGCCATTATCATTTTTGTCATCATCATCATCAGCTGAAGCATCAGCTGCTCCCCTTCTTCCACCTATTGTTTAGAGCAAATGAAGGAGCCGCTGATGCCCAAGATGAAAGCTTTTTCTGTGGACTGTCCAAAGTCATAAGTTGCGGTAGGTCAGTTCATGTCTTAAAGACCTCAGACAGGCCAGGAGAAGGATCAGCAAACACTACCTACTCTTCATGGTTGGGGAGTTGACTTATCCCAAGATGACTGAATAAGCAAATGTCTCCACCCCCAATGACTTTTCTGTCCTGTTCTTGGTGTGAGGACAAAATGTCTAATTGAAAAATATAATTGTGCTTATGACGTAGTTGTGAAAAAAGGAAGAAACAGACTTTATAAACCTATTTCTCCCACTGTTAGATGGTAAAATATGAGGTTATATACTGAGGACAATTAACCACTATTTGAGTCCATTTGACAAATATCTGGTGAGCAGCTTCTCTGTGTCAAGCATTGCAATAGAACCCATGAGGGACTCAAATAAGATGAGATCCTGTCTTCCAGGAGTTCACTCACAACTGGGGAAGATAGTGGGAGACAAGTGACAGACACAAACAACTTCATCACAAGCCAAATGGGAGCAGGTGGAAAAAGACAAAGTTGCACAATGGTATGGGAGTGCAGAAGACAAACTGTTCATTCTAGAGACTCTTTGAAAGGATGAGACTTAAAAGTGGACTCTGAAGAATAAGTTGGGTGACCCAGAAAGACGATCTGGCATTTAAAATGGCTTAAGCAACATTACAGAGGCAGAAACACATATTGGGTTAAGCCATACGAAATTGCTGTTGTAGGTCAAAGCAGTCATATGTTGGCAAGTTCATATTATTCTACCTAATCTATCACATTTTGGAAGACCGGTTGTCGACTTAGTAGATCTAATAGACTAATTTTAAGGGGTTAAAAGACCCTATATAGGAGACATGGCTGAACCAAGTTGCAGAGGATTTTGGGTGTTAAAATGAAGAATTTGACCTTTATTTAGTGAGATTCATTTAATTACTTAAGTATCAAATATTTGCCAAGTCCCCATAACGTGCCCGGCCTCCTGCTTGGGGAAGCTCTGAGAACAGAGCCGTGTTTCCAAAGGATAAATCTGGCATAGTGTACGCAGTGGGCTGGGGACAGCGGGAATGTGAGCCTGGAGCTCAGAGGAGGAGTTGAAGCTGAAGGTATGAGTTTGGGAGTCACCAGTATATAAATGCATTTAAAGCTCTGAGCCTGAATGAGACACCCAGGGAGGAAGTGTAGACAGAGAAAACAAGGAGCTTGATGACTGGGCTATGCAATGGTCAATATTGACTGGTAACAAAGAGAGAGGAGTAGGGGAAAAGGAGATATAGAAAGAGGGGCCAGTGAGAGAGGAGGAGAACCAGGAATGGTTCTTGAAGTGCTTCAAAGAAGGAGGATGACCAGCTATGTCAGTGCTGCTGAAAATGTCTTGTAAGGTGAAGACAGAGAATTGACAAGAAAATTGGCAAGAAGGGGATTGTTGGTGGCCTTGACAGAAGCAATTTCAGTGGCGTGTTAGGGAATGAAATCTGAAGAGAATGGAAGGTAAGGAATGGAAACAGAAAATACAGACCACTCTTTTTAGGATATTTGCAATAAAGAGAAATAGGAAAATGGAGTGGTATTTTTGGGGAGGATGTGGAGTCTAAGAAGGGTTGTTGTTAGGGAAGGGTTACCCTATAGTGGGTTTGTGTGCTGAAAGTACCAAAATGAGGGAGGACATGATGATTAGTAAGTAGGGGAGAAGGGCTGGGAACGAGAACACAAGCAGGTCCCTGGGCTGAGAGGAGCTTTGTCATTTAATGGCAGGACACAGAGCAAAGGATGGAGATGTGAAACTCGTAGATGGGGTGGTAGAAAAATGAGGATATCTTCTTCATACTGCTTCTATTTTCTCAGTGAGTTAAGAGGCAAGTTGAGAGTTGGGATGGAGGAGAAGGTATTGGGGGTTCGAGGCAAGAACAGAGGGGATGAAACTGTCATCCTGGAGAGTGGGTGGCCGGGCAGGGTGGAGGATCCGTGTGACACTCATGGTCATAAATTTAAAGTAAGGTCAGGCAGCCTGAGTGTGTCATTTTCTTTCACATGATCTGCTGCTCACCTGCAGGTTAGGATGAAAAAAATATATATTTGGCTTTAAGCAGAGTTCGGATTTTGACAAGCAAGAACAGTGGAAGAGAAGAGGGCTGCAGGGAGGCTTGAGGGTATGCACAGGAGAGGACTTTTAGTTACAGGCCTTGGAACCTGAACTGGGTAAGGAGAACAGTGAAACATCAGGCAGGTAATGAGCATAAAAAGGGCTTAGGAGCCCCAAGAGAAAATGAAAACTTGAAGTTGGAAAATTAGAAAGAGTGAGCTGGGAAAATAGAAGGTTCAAAAGAGTGGTATGCTTCAAACAGAGAAGTTTAGAAGTGATGGCGTTGCTGGTAATGACAAGGTCCAGGGTATGACCATGACAGTGGGGACACAGCACAGGGAACAAGATCCTCAGAAGTGAGTGAGTCAAACAGCTGAGAGGCCAACGTGTTAGATGGGTTCTCTACGTGGATATTGAAGTTGTCAGGAATAATGACAAGCAGTGATGGAGACACAGATGGTGATCCAGGCCCTAGAAGATTCACCGCATCAGCAGATGTGCTGTGCAAGGTGATCGGTGACAGCAATGAGGAGGGGTGTCAGGTGGCACAGTTGTTGGCAGGTGCCTCAGAGGAGGACTTGGAGGAGAACAGTACCCTGGAAGCTGCAATGGAGGTGTCGAAACCATGACAGCTATCAACCTCCTGGCTCTGTGGTATTTGGGATGTAGAAGGGAAGAAGCTCACACTTAAGGGGCAAGCAGTGGCCTCCAGAGAATGTTGGGGCAAAACAGTAAAAGGCACATTTACAGGAGGGGTCCAGGAGAGGGGATTTTGGTGATAACAAATCATGAGTCCCAGAGAACACGGTATAAGGATTTAGAGGGACTTAGGAATGGATGGAAGATTGGGTCAGATTAGGGTTAGGGTTAGGGACACATAGCCATAGGGGATAAGCATCTGGGAAAATAGGGATGATATATAGGTAAACTGAGATAAGCAAGGAGATAAACTTGATGGTGTTGAGTCTGATGATCTTTAAGGGGAAAGCTGTGAATGATGCCTTATTTTGGAGAGGACCCTTTGGCAGGCAGTGGTGGTAGGAAGTGGTGGTCAGACCAGAAGTCCAGGGAACCCTGCGGGTGTGCTTTAAATCTTTCTGTGGGTGCCGTGAAGACTGCACAGGACGCTCTTGAGGAGTAGTGGATGTTTTGTAGGGGGAAGGGAGGATGAGAAGGAAATTTGAAATTGTGGTGGTTTTAAATCTGGTAAGAGCTGATGACGCGGGAGAGTTCAGAGGATGAGGTTGTTGAGATGGCACAGAATGGATTCTACTTCAGCGAGTGGGAGGTTTGGGACCCAGAATTGTTTAGAAGGTCAAATGAGATTATTACCTCCCAGTGCCTTTGTATAGTCCCTGGTGCTTCGTAGGTGACTAGAGCTAGTTGCCTTCCTCTCTGTCCCCTCCCATGGCCTCCATCTTCCCCTCCAAATACACACAGGTGGACGCCACAGGACTGATGGGAGCGTGGGTGTGGATAATATAGATCCACCTCCAGCTGTTAAAACAACTTAGAACACATGCACTGCTGCGAATGGCTAGAGGCAGAACTGGGCATTGAACTAGAAGAAAAGGAATCTGTAATGTGTGGTTTGTAAGAATTGTGGCCCAGACATTTCAAGACAGTTGCAAAAGCCCCTGATGTTGAGGCCAGCTATTGAGAGAATCAAATGGGAAAAACTTCGGTACATTTGGGGACACCGTGGTGAGTGCGTGAAATTTCTCCAGAACAAACGTGATCCATACCCTGATCTTGAGTCCTCACTGGCAGTTCACAGAATTGTATTTGAGTTTGTTTTGATTGATTTAACTATCAAGTGATATACGGTTACCTCAGTACCATGAATAGATCAAGTAAAGGAGAAAAATACTCTGTAGGTAAAACTTTGCTACTGGAAATATTAGTTAGACTAAGAAAAGTTACACAGAGTGAAAGATAAGTCCTTTGCTGAGTTTTTTTTTTTTAATCACTTTATCTTTTAATCTCCAATTCACTACAGTGTTTGTTGAATTCAGAGTTGTAAAATTTCTGGAAAATTGTAAGTCTCAAGGAAAAGATATTTGTCATCATTTACTTGATTTCTTTGTTTTCTGGGGAAAAAAATACACAGGACCCAGCATACAACACCAGGTAAATATGGTTTATTATTATTAGTGTTAGTGCTACAACAGTTTGGCACCTTTTTCTTACTAAAATTTATCTTATTAACCTGGGAATATGAAACTCATTATGTATTTTCTTGGTTTTCCTGAAAAAGGCTCCCATTCGGGATGTTTAAAACCACGTTTTGTCACGTAATAATTGGTTCCACATTTGCTAATTGAATTTACCTTTACATGTTTTAAACTTTGTTGTGAATAAAGCTGCCGAGCTCAGTTTAGTTTGGGTTTTTTTTTCCTCCCTGCTTTGTGAGAAGCAGGCAAACTCAAGAACAAAACAAGCCATCAACATTAGGGTAGAACAAAGAAAGTTCTTATGTCAAGCAGATTCAGCAAGCATTCATTTTGCAAAAAGGAACGAGAAAGAAAAGGAGGAAAAGAGATCCCCTTATCCAACTTAATGGCAGATCACAGGGCCTAGAGGAGGAGGAGCTCGGTTCAAACGCGGCAAGTTGGAAACCTTCCACCTGCCCCATGTGTTCGTCCTGAAGCCTCTTCAGTCTGTGGCTCCTTGTTCCTAATCTCTGCAAGCACAAAGCAGAGCGACCGTGAGTGGCCACTCGCCCAGAGGTCCTTTGAGGAGCAGGTGGAACAATGGCCCCTCTGCCAACCTCAGGGGCTGCAGGGGACAGGAAGTTGACAGCTGTGGAGGTGCGGAGTCCCACTTCCTTGGCCTCCGAGAGCTGAAATGGTCTCCCAGAGGCAGCACTGTGTCTCCCTCTTGCCTATCCGTTCATTATACTGTTTGCCCTCAGCAGTTAGAGCAGTTAATGAGTTTCCTGCTCTCGCCGCCTTCCTGCCCTCTCGGTCCCCTCCCTCCTTAACCTCCCTGCAGTCTGTCCTCTCTCCCTACCTGGAGAAAACAGCCCTCTCATGGATCAGTGAATTCAACAGCCTCTTCTCCCTTCTTATCCAGTGGGCTTATTCCCAGGGCAGAGGCAGAGGGGGAGCTGGTGGCCCCGCAGCCCTCTCTGCTTTCCTAGAGACCTCCTCCTCCTCTGGCGTTAGAGACTCTTCTCCTGGTTCCCTGCCTTTGGGAG
The DNA here is from genome assembly GCF_000956105.1 of Propithecus coquereli. NCBI lineage: Eukaryota > Metazoa > Chordata > Mammalia > Primates > Indriidae > Propithecus > Propithecus coquereli. Next base: position 1,530,049 of record NW_012152729.1, on the reverse strand, counting down.
GACACTTTCTGTCTCCTCTTCCTCTGTCCACCTTCAGAACCTAAGCTACATCCCTGATCCTGTCCTCTGGGTTTTCTGATTTCACCCTGGACGTCCTTTTAGTTTCTGTGTGCACCCCCCACTTCCCTCAACAGCATCTCCACACCCGACTTACCTGAGATGTCACCTGCTAAAGGTCTCCACCTGTATGAGCCTTAAAAACTCCCCAGACGTAAGGTAGCAGCCAGCAGCCTATCCTGAACCTGCCCGTCCTCTTGTGTACCTTCTTTCCCGTAAAGGTACCATCATTTTTATTTTATTTTATTTTATTGTTTTGTCACTCAGGGTAAAAACCTCCTTTGACCTCGTCCCACATCTGGTTTGTTGCCAAGTCCTGTTCTTTCTTCTGGAAGCAGCTCTCTCACCTGCCCTCTCCTCTTCCATTCCCTTTGCCCTTTACTACTCGTGTAGGGCTCTTGTTACCCCTAGAAAATCCAAATGCCTTCCGACTGCTCTCTAACAAAACACCCTCATTATCGTTCCTTGTCAACTCAGCCTCCGCCCACCATCAACTGAATGTTTCTAAAATAAGACCCATGAATAGGACACCACTAGCCTGGGACTGCTGCTACTATATATATGATCTTTCTCTCCTGCAGATACTAGTAAGGAAATGTGAAGACGAGGACAGATGGATGGACAAAGGATGGAGGGAAGGAGGGAGAATAGGAAAGGAAAGGAGGGAGAAAATGCAAGACAGTAACCATAGATTTATTTCTAGGTTTGCTGCTAATTTGGCCTCTAGAAAATCCCTAGTCTTCACTATGCCTCAGTTTCCCTCTTTGGAAATGTAAAAACCCCCTTGCCACCACTCTTGTCACGTAGAATAGATTCTTCATGGACTACTCAAGGGTTCCACGAGCTCCTCGTGGAAAGAGATCACTGTCCATTCATTAATATCACTTTCTCATCTCTTTTGTTTGTGGTTTTGATTAGTCGCAGGTCCAGGTAAGTGTTTGCTGGTCACATGGTCTAGTAGAGTGAATATTCTTAAAACCAGCAAAGGATTTAGTTTCTCCTTCTCACCAGATAAAAGTTTTGAGAGAACTTCAAAGAAGGTTTATTTGATAAATGAAGCTAAAAGAGGCAAAAAGAAAGTAAGTTTTTCTCTGGGTGGTACTTTAACCAGGGGCCCAAGCTACTTGGAAGATGTAAAATTCTTTGTGACTTCAGGTACTCTGGGGCATCTGCAGGTGGAGAGAAAGGTCAAGCCAAGCTTCCTGACTCATCCTCGCAGGCAGAAAGGATAGCTTAGGCCTCTACAAGGTCATGGAAATGATTTAATCACTCATGAACGCAGTTTGGGTTCTTTCCTCTTCCTTGATGGTAGATAAAGAGCTTGGTCACATAATTTTCTTCGCCTCCTATATAATTCCCTGCATGTAATCTCTAGCTCTCAATGACTTCTTACTTAAGTAATAGCTACAATTTTTCCCCTCATTTTTATTACCTGGTTTTATTATATAGCAAATTTTTTGGGGGGTTCTGGAACTATCTCCCGGCCAACCACTGCTTGAGAAGGAACCTTGAGAAAGAGAGACTCCACATGCATTTTGGTGGCTCGGGCTCTATAAAAGGCACATTGTCCTAAGCCACTTTGCGTAAGGCTCAGAGTTGAACATGGTGGAGGGAATCTCAGAAAGTTTTATTTTTTTTAAAAAAAACCCTTCTACCTGCATACTGAGGGAAGTTTCGTTTCTTACTTCTGCCTTGATTTTTTTCCAGTGTGTGGTGCCACACTTATCACCACTGGTTCCCCAACTCTGTTTCCAAGTGACCTTGGTCACCTGCTTCCAGATCAAGGTTCCTACTGCACATCAAGGGTTTAGCTGTAACAGTCCTTTCCTAACTCCCAGGTACACGTTATTGAATAGAAATATCATGATTGAAAGTCTCCCCCCACCCTCTGTTTTGTTCTTAAATTTTGACATCTTCTCTACACAAGACTCAAGTTCCAGATCACTGGAAAGGTAGCAGAATTTGCATAGACGCATGTTATTTAATATACTGTATCAACAGTTCCTGGTCTTCTACAGAAAGTACCAAGACATCTTAGCATTCTCACCACTGAAGGAAGTCGGATAGTTCCTCCTTTTAATGACATCTCATGGGTAGATCATGACACTCGTGAGAGCAAAGTTGTGGCCGTACTTTCCATACAGACCAGAGAGTGTGTGGTTTTGTTCTACTGTGACAGAAGAACAAAGGACTCCAGGCAAAAGGCCAGGGATGGCTCAACTCAAAGCAGTGCTCTTGTCACACTGAGGGATGCTGAACACGTTCCTTTCAATCATCTATCTTGGACATTTTTTGCTCTTGGGATGTAGCCCATTTTCAAAATTCAGCCAGGCCATCTGTGTCTTACAGAAGGCACTGATATAAACAACCAAGGCAGTTCCTGACTACAAAGTGCTGGCATTTGTCCCTATGTGATACTCAGTGCAATGGACTGTCTTCCAACACACACACGAGCTGTTGCCTCCACTTTGCATGATCTGCTAACAAACACGATTTATGTGCTACCCTTAACCACACCTATAATCCATTCCCTTTTCAATACGAATGTTAACCAGACCCTGACTGATGTTACCCCGATAACTGTATCCGTTCACCTGCCCAGATTAGTTGTGAAATCTAATTAATTCCTTTTCCTCCTGGTCATGAGCTACTACCTGGACCACCTGGGCTATTTCCTTTGCCCATCAGTAGGTGGCTCAAGACCCTCTCCTCTCTCCCCTCCCATCCTGCCCTGAGTGTGAGGCTCCTCCTGCTCTGGGAGTGGCTGCTCAAGATGACCTTCCTTGATCCCTGTTACATTCCTCTGGGCTTGTCAAAGGTTTGCATTGTGTCCCTGAGTAGCTGGGCCATGCCACGAAGAGTGAGCGCAGCCCCGCCCTAATCATGACAACCCAGGCCCCAGCAAAAGATGAATAATAACAACTGCTCTAGCCAGTCCCAGAAGAGCCCACTGAGGACGTTTGTTTTGGAATAATGAATATGGAAAGTTGGAATCCATAATAAACTGCAAGCAGTCTTTCAACTCACTCGTGCCGAAAATTCACACTCGCCTTTCCCATAACTTGTCACTTGTGTTTTTTATTGTTCGATATGTAAACAAGGCCAGGAAAGCCTTTGTTCCTTGGTGCCTACTTAGATTTGCCCATTAATCCCAACCCCCCTCCCTTCCCACCAATGCATGCAGGATTACACAAAGCAAAAGTCATTAATTTTTATCTCTGACTATCTGTAGGGTTTTTAATGTGGCCTGGCTTGCTTATGCACCGCCAATTACATGTCATAAGTGCTTGTAGATGCTGGAGCAGTATCATGGGCTGATGAATCACTGCCTCCTCTCCTGATTAGTATGCAAGGGGCCGTGTTCCTCTTTGAGCAGCTGGCATGCCAATGAGGATCTGGCTCCGCCGGTCAAGGCATCTGGACATGAATTCAATATGGATTGCTTTAATTAAATGGCTAAGCGCACAAGACGCTAAGAAACAACTCCATCATTGAGTGAAACTTGAAACTATAGTTGGCACAAGCAAGAGAGTGGAAAGGGTAGGAAGATACTTCATCAACACCGCCTGTTCTACCTAAAATTGTTGAAATCCCCCTCTCCCCCCGTGTGAAGCACCACCACTTGCTAAAAGCATGACGAATCATGGAATACACGATGAAACACCAGAGGTGAATCTGGTTCATCACCCTTACATTCAGAAACAAAAACAGCAGAGCAAAACCTACACTTCTGCCCTTTGGAACGGTTTTATTTTAACTCTACGCATCCTTGCAAACTACTGATGAGGCGGATTTCCACAAGGATGAAATGAGAGGACGCTAACAAAGTTTGAATGTACCTGTTACCCACAGTCCTGGAGAAAAAGAACGAGCTAACATGGCTTTGCAGATATAAGGAGAGAGGTTGGTCGTCAGTGTGCTAATTCGCTCGAGAGGAAGAGGGAAAAGCAGTGTGGATTTGCACTGCCCACTTGGGATGGGTTTTGCATAGATCAGAAAGATGAAGTACCTGCCAGCTCATGTTTGCTTTCAGCCTATCCCTTATTAGTCTGTTTCAATAGGAAGCAAATGTAATATTTTCATAAGGAATAGATATTGCAGCAATCACCCTGGTTTTATTCTTCTGAGCACTTATCTTTAATTCTATTGCAAGGTTCCTCTTATTTCCACCACACACTGTATTTGGTTTGCCTGTATGTTTCATCGCGAGGCCGAATAGCATAATGGCTGAGAATGAGGACCTTGGATTCAGATGAGTCTGGACTCTTCTCCCAGTTTCATTCACTTCTAGTGATGTGGTCTTAGGCGAGTTATGGGACTTCTCTGAATCTCCTTTTTCCCATATTTAAAATAGGGATATAAATAATACCTACCTCACCAAAATTTTGTGAAGGTTAAGTTAAGCCACACCAAATCCACAACACACATCATAGACTCTCAAAAACAATGGCTACTCTTAATGTTTTGTGGAATGTGGTCTTGTCCTGTAGTGATGTCTTATTGACCAAATAAAGGGAATACTATTCATATTGCCCGTAATTGACCAGATTTACCTGTATAAACCAGGTATTGAAGGAAGACCTTTAAAATGGATGACTATGCAACTACCACCTCTCCCATGTCCACCTCTTCTCTGTTCATCAAAGACCTGGGTACCGTCAATTGATTATAATATGCACGACAGATGGGCCTGGGGCTCTATTTTCTTTTTTAAATAATTTATCGAGACACCATTGTTAAAAAAAAACCCTGAGGCACTCTGCCTAAAAATAAATAAATAAATAAAAAGAGCAAATGAAAATAGTAAAACAGGCTCCTCATTCTGGCTGGTGGCCCGCCTCATTCTGAGCTGAAAGGTTGATGACAAGTCAACGAAGTTAAGTGCTTGCATCTGTGCTCACCCCATCTCTGCACAGTCTGTTCTCTGGGATTTTGTAAATTTGTGGAGGATTGGGGTGTTCCATACCAGCAAGACCATCAGGGTCCTAAGATCCCCCAGGGCAAATGACAGAAAGCAAACCATCCATGGTGTACAAAATTCAGTTAAGCCACACAAGGAGAGTATGTGAGATTATAATAGTGACCAATCTCAAAGATTCTATTCCAGGGCAACTCAACATTTGATGCACAACCTGCCAGGTCTAAGCTTGACATAAAGGCAGTATTCTTGAGTAATCAGGTGAGATATTTGCTGAATCTTGCTGTTGTCTTTTGAGCTTTCAGAAAGAAGAAATCCAAGGGAGGTTCTCCTTGGAGCATCATTTATTCACCTGCCAGGTCCCACCTTTGGAAGGAAACATGTTAGTAAAAATAGCCATCATGGGAGAAGGGGCCTGAAGCCTGTGGTTTGATCCACCCATGGGTCATCAAAGTTGTCCAAAGGGTGGGCAGATCTCTTTCTGGAGAAGGTTGGGGGAGGGAATAGAAGAGGGTTGTTTGGCCCAGCACTGATTCTTTGAGGGTTGGGAGTTGGTTTAGGGAGTGAGTCACCACACCTAGTCTCATGAAGTACTTGAGGCATTGAGCAGCAGTCACTGCAGTTGTGGGTGGACCATGGCAGCAGAAACCAGGCTACCTGAGCTTTAAAATCAGCTTGCACACCATAGATTGCTTCTCCCTATTCTGAATGGTTAACAGGAATGTAGAACATACGCAGAACCCAAGAGCAAGTAAGCAGAAAGGCCTACCAGATCACTAACTACTCTGCCAACAATAAATGAAAACCAAAACTAGTTTGAGCATTAAGACCCGTGACCATTTGTCCAGGTTTCTTTCTTGCCAAGTGTTCTGTTTTGTGTTATTAACTTCTCAAAGAGCCTTTGTGAGATACGGTTTTCTCAGAACTGAGACTTTCCTTTTCCCTAAGAATGTTTATGTCCCGTTGTACTTCCTCAGAACCACAAACATGTGGAGAACTATCTAAGATGTCAAAATACGGAGTTTGATCCATTTGGCAAAGGAGTCAACTGCATTGTCTCCAAGGCACGTTAGTGCTAGGTGTTTTAATGCGTCTGTCAATATCTTAAACATCCAGATGAGGGCTATAGCTTCAGATGTTGTTAACTTTATTGAGATATAATTCACATACCGTAAAATATATTCATTTAAAGTGTATTATTCAATAGTGTTTAGCACATTCACAAAGTTGTGTGACCGTCATCGCAATCAATTTTAGACCATATTTCGGCCTCCCAAAAGAAACCCTGTACCATTAGCAGTCACTTCACTCCCCATTTGCTCCCAGCCTCGTTCCCTGAGCCCCTGGCCACCACTGATCTACTTTCTGTCTCTATAGATTTGCCTATTCTAGTCATTTCCTATGAATGGAATCATGCACTGTGAGATCTTTTGTGTCTGGCTTATTTCACTTAGCGTCATGTTTTCAAGGTTCATCCATCTTATAGCATGTGTCAGTACTTTATTCCTTTGTAACTTCAGATTTAAAACTCACAAGCACCCACTTCATTCTGGAAGTGGTAAGTTCATTCACCATGATCTGTGAACTTGCTGACCGTTGAACATTAGCCCATTATTGGACTTTAGGCTTTTCATATATGGCTCAGTATCTTCCGTCTGCCAGTTAGATTTCTTCCAGATTCCCAGATTCTTGAATGGCCCTTGCATTGATACGAGATATTATTCTTTATGATGTGTCTGTATTAGGAAATACATAATGTCATTGAAGAAAAAGTCTTTTGTAAAAAATGATTACATAGTCTGGATTTTGTTGACACTCCTGACCTTGAGATGGTACACATGTCACTCAGCCCCCCAGCTCTTTTTCCCCTTCTTTAAAAGGACCATCCTTCTCCTGGGCTTCAAACCTCCACTGATACCTCTATGGCTTGAGAATCAAATGCTACCTCGGCTGACCTCTTCCATACCTCGTCCCCTGTGCGTCTGTCCTGTTGGACCAAACTCCTTAATTCTGTGACACATGCTCCTCGTATGTGCTGCTCCCGCCACATGACGTGCCCTCCTGCCTCTCCCTTCTGGGAAACTCCGTTCTTAGCCTCCCAGGCCCTACTCAGACACCCACTCCCCTGTGGAAGGCTTTCCCAAATTCCCTGGGCAGAGTCACCAGACTCTCCCCAGATCCTAGGCCACTTAGTTCAGTTAGAGCCATCATCTGATTGTGCCATAGTTATTTGTTTACACATCTGCCTCAGCAGTGCCCGTGCCAAATTTTTAGATAATCTTAATAGAGAGCATCTCTAGGCACCTAGAACCCAACTTCATGCTGGGGCCTAGTAGGTCCTCCTAAATATTTGTTAAACTTCTAAATTAATTGGTTTGAAGGAACTGACTGCAAATAACCATCCACTTGTCCCATTCTCATGTCACTGTCCTAGGCAGAGCCACCGTACTGCCTCTTGCCTGGACTGCTCCAGAGCCCCCACGTTCCCCCTCCCTTCCCATGATCCATTCTCTACCCTGCAGCCAGAGAAGTTGTGAAAGACTCAAATGAGACCTAACGTACAAGAAAGAGATTTGCAAATTCCAGAAGTGCTATACAAATAGAGGTTTTTAATTGTTTAATTTTCTGCCTGTCCGATTTTGATTTTTAGAATGAAAGTGATCAAGGAAGGGGTGAATGTTGCATCCTTTGAGATAGTTGGGAGCACTCTGGTCTGTGACAAAACTAGGGCTGAGAACTTGAGGATGCGTAATTGTGTTCCCGAGCCTGTGCGCCACACCCAGGCCCTGGAAACCCTAACTTCCCCCTCTGGTCCTCGTGGGTATCTGCTCCAGAAATTCTGTAATTCCTGCCAGGGGACCTGAAATCACAGAGTTCAGGGGAAGCCTCACTAATTTTGACACCTGCTGATGCTGAATATTCTCTTGACCAATGGCAATTCCTACTGTGTGTCATGTTGAGAGCAGTGGCCAATGTCACATCCATTCTAAAACCAGGGGGACCACTTTCTTCAGCCCATTACATTCTCTTTTCTCTTTCTCCATCATGCTATGAGAAAGCTCCTAGGGCCACTTTACTTGCTTAATTTCTGTCGTGGAAACTACTGTGTAACCTCCTCCATCCATAATCTTCCCACAAAACTGAATTTATTTCTTCTGCACAGAATTTTGGCATCTTCTCATGATAAACACCGTGAATAGAAGTATGAAATTTCCAGTATACTTTCAACTCTAACATTTACAGCTACCCAGAGAAGCAGATGACGGAATCAAAATGCCAAAATCCATCTGCTTCTCTCCATCCTAACTTAAGGCACCACTATATCTCCTGCCTGAATGACTGCAAAAGTCTCCCTGTTTCTGTTCCTTCCTATAACAGTGCATTCTCCACACAGTAGTCTGAGTGATCTTCTTAAAAAAAAAAAAAAATCAACTCATATCACTTCCTTGCTTCAAATCACACGATGTTTTTTCATAGCCTATAAAATTGAGTCCAAACTCCCTAACCTTGCCTATGACCTCTATGTGATCTCACTCTCCACCTTACCTTCATCTCTTCCCCATCACAAGCAAACAGGAACTTTGTACTAGCATTCCATCTGCCTTAAATATTCCCCCCAGACCCTCCAACAGCTAGCTCCTGCCTGCCATTCAATTCTCAAATTAAGTATTGTTGCTTCAGAGGGCTCATTTCTGCCACCCAACCTGAAGTAGCCTACTGGATTAGTCAGGATGAGCAAGGTTGTGCTGTGTTAACAAGTATCCCCAACATCTCAGTGGTTTAACAGAAAAACGGTTTATCTCCTATAGTATTAATATTTTGCTAGGGCTGCCATAACAAAATACCACAGATGGGTGAGCTTAAATAACAGAAATTTATTTTCTCACAGTTCTGGAGTCTAGAAGTCCAAGATCAAGGTGTCGGCAGGTCTGGTTTCCCCAAGACCTCTCTCCTTGGATTGCAGATGGCCAGCTTCTCCTTGTGTGTTCATGTGGTCTTTCCTCTGTACGTGCACATCCATCGTGTCTCTTTGTGTCCAAATTTTCTCTTCGTATGAGGACACCAGCCATATTGTATCAGTGCTCACTCTAACTGCCTTTTAACTTAATCACCTTGTTAAAGGCCCTATCTCCAAATATAGTCATGTTCTGGGGTTATGGGGTAAGGGCTTCAACTTACAAGTTTTCTGGAGGGAGGACACTGTTCTCAGTCAGTAACAGCCCCCTCACTCAAAGTCTGCTGAGCGTCCAAGCAACTCTGCAGGGCTGTTGTCCCCTACACTTAGCCATCCCTGCTCATACAATCTCAATGCACGGCAGTCTCTGTGATTGCCACAGCAGGGCTAGAGAGTTCTGGAGGGTCTCACACTGGAAATTGAATGATCCAGCCCAAAATGACACAGGTCACATCCATTCTCATTTCATATCACACAGCCAGGCCTTACCTCAAGGTAGGTGGGAAGTACAACCCTTCAAGTGTCTAGAAGTAGAGAAAAATGGATATTTGTGAATTATAGTAATATCTACCACACTCCAAGATCAATCCAGCTAGCCTACAACAGAAAGCAGACCACTGCTGATTTATCCATGATGATTAAAAAATTGGGCTAAGCCTCTTGACTTCTAAGAATGACACTGATAGAAAAATACAATCCTGCAATATCAAGCCTAATCCTTCAGTGACTTTCAGCAAGCCCCCCTCACTAAATTGCTACCATGAGTTTTAGTCCCCTCTGGCCCACCCTGTCTGCGACGTCCAGGCTGGCTTCACTTGGCTCCCCGCCCAACCCCACGGTTCTTGCCAGCCACTCCTATCCCTTCTCACTTGTGTGATAGACTGTCCCATCCACTGGGCTTTCTCCTGGGTCAATACCAATCTGAACCACCTCTGCCACACCATGGGGACCAAGCCACAGACCCCTGCAGAGGGAAGTCATCCAGGTAAGCAGACATGGCCCCTCATGGAGGGATGCTGTGACACTCAAAGAGCCGCTGTAGATTCTACACAGATCTTTTATTGCCTTGATCATCCTCTTAACCCAGACAGGCCCCTCACCTTTGCCATCTCAGATGATGACCTTCATAAGATCAGGGAGACATCTGGGGAACATGGCCTCACTATCCACTCCTCTACCCACATGTCTACTTGCTCTCTCAGAGTCTTCACTTGTGTTAGAGGCAGGAGGTGACCTTCCTTCATTCCCCCTGATTTTCTAGCTCCCTAAGTCCTCAGCCTCTTCTTATTTGTTCTTCTTCATTTACCTTAAGACAGGCACAGTCTCTCCTAACTTGGCAAATTCTTTCATCTACTCAAATTGTCAACCTGTGTCTCTCCTGCATGTCTTGGTCTAACTTCTGGAGCAGGTGATCCCTACTTACTTCTTCCCTGTCTTTGCTTTCCTTTGACTCCTTTGCCTTCCACGTTTCTGTTCTGCTGAATGATGACACTAGATACTGTTGACTGCCCCTGTCCCCTCACTTCTGGAAAATCTACTTCTTCCTTGGCTTCAGGAACCCCACAGTCTTCTGGTTTGTCTCGCACGACTCCGGCCATCCTTCCTGCCAACTACTCTGGAATAAACCTGGCTGCCCTAACCAGGTGTTTCTTCTTGCCGTCCCTCAAACAATGGTGCTGCCTCTTTCGTCCTTACTCTTGCCCGTGCTGTTTCCCCCACCTGGAATGCCACCTCCACCCCGCCCATTCTGTCCAGGTTCCACCAGGTCCCACCAAGCCCTACGAAAGGGGCTTGCTTTTTTTATTACCGTTTCATGGTTACCCCCAGCCACCACGCTTACTCTCCTTCTGAACCTAGAACAACTCTTGTTCTTGGCAAACTCTTTTGGTAAAGGCCAGGTAGCAAATATTTTAAACAGGACACACAGTCTTTGTTGCAATTGCTCATCCCTGTCATCGAACGGAAACAGAATCCATAGACACTGTGTAAACAATGTGTCTTCTTACACACGAGAACTGTGTTCCAACAGAACTTAATTTACAAAAAGAGCAGATGGCAGTCCAGTGTTGGCCCACGGGCTGTAGTTGGCTGACCTCTGTCTAGACCATTTTTGGCCTTACTCTCTTAAATACCTTGCTACTTTTTACATATGAACATCTTATTTTCCAACTAAATCATAAAGTCCTTGAAAGTAGAAATTCTTTCTCATACTTCTTAGTGCTTTGAAATGCACTTAATGAGATTCTACACACATTCGTAGGTGTTCGATAAATAGAGAATGGTTGAGTGGGGAGACAGGCCTTATGATGGTCTATGTAGTTGGAGCCTTCATAGTTGGATCACCCAGCATAGCTCTCAGCACATGCTAGGAGTTCAGTATTTTCTGTGGTAGTTCTCCCTAAAAATCACTTCCCAATTCAAGGGCTGCTGGAGGAGATTGCAAACCAAGGGTGACTCTGCTTCCATGATAAGGAATATTCCTGCACTTGCTATGTGGCAACAGCAGCCAAACTTCCTTTCCTGGGTTTCCTATTCAGATTCAGTATTGCGGCATCTCTCCATCACCATTCTACCTGATAGGACTGTACGTCAGGACATGGCACATAACCTTATTATCCTGTTATGGCACATTGAAGTGGGAAAGTTTCTTTAAACCTGGCTGCCTTGCCATTAAATGTGTGAAAAGTATATCATAAGCTGCAAAAAATAGTCAGGAGGATTCAAATGCCTTCTCTCTTTCCAGCACTTTCTGGCTGATTTCATCTGCATCTGGGCTCCCCGACGCCCGCATGTCATTACTATGCGTCCGGGGATGGTGGACTGGGCGGGTCAGGGGCCCGGCCTTCCTCCCTCTCCTGTCTGAGCTGTGTGCAGGGCCGATGTTGCCAGCTTACTGAGCAAAGTCAGCTCGAGCAGAGGGAAGCAAATGAACTGTGAGGACTGGGCTTTGATGCCTTTTAGTTGGGAAATCACGAGTTTTATTCTCAGCGTCTACCTCCGGGATTTTTATGTGCTTAACGATTTCATACACTTTGTAGTTATTTTGGTCCTCAGGAGGGAACATGAGTGTGGCTGTCATGGAAAGTTGACAGACACCAGAAGGTTTTCCTCTTTCTCTCACTCTCTATCTCCCTCTCTCTCTCCTTTCTCTTTTCTCTACATACAATTTACCATGTTTAGGAGGAGATGCTTGCCCACCTTTGGGGAGACAGGGACAAAACTGGTATTTTGTCAGTAGTCAAAAATATAAAACAGAAGTAAAGACATCTAGCAGAAGAAGGTAAGTTGAGCTGCATGCCAGGCCTGGCTCTCTGGCGGCATCTAGGGAATAAGATTCTGAAATAAATATGTCCAAATTGTGTGCTACACTGGACTCCTCCAAAATAGGCAAAAAAAAAAAAAAAAAAAAAGCCATTGGCCTATTGTTCCAAAGGTTGTCATCTGAAAACTATATTTTCCTCTGTTGCTAAATTTGCAATGGAAATAGCACTGCCTGCCACAGACCAGCAAGATCCACAGGGAATAACAATTGTTAATAAAAAGTATATGCCCAGGATTGAGTATATCCATTTATACCTATTACCTCATTTAATTCTTCCAACAATCCAAGGAGGTCAGGTGCTCCTATGCCCCCACGTTTCAGATCAGAAAACTGAGGCTAAGAGAAGTCACCCAGCTAGCCGGTGACAAAGAACAAGTCTCTACTACAAAGTTTAGGGTTTTAACCCCTGAGATATCCTGCCTTCCTGTACTAAGTTTGTTTATGTAGACTTCTAAGGAAGCCAAAAAGTGTTATGGAACCCTAGAAAATACTAGAGAGTGATGTTCTGCTGCCTACAATTCAGGGGAAATGTGGGGGGTGGGGTGGGGAATGCAGTTGAGTGGGGCTTGGCTCTGCTCTTCGTCCTAGACCTCGTCTCCTTCTGTAGGTGTCGGATCTATGTCCCCCTTCTCTGCCAGGATAAGAACTCCTGCGGCTCAGGTCCCTCTGGCGGCAGCCACACGTCCAGAGCATTGGCACAATGGAGGTACCAAGTCAGTGGCTGACCTATAGAACTGAACCCCCTGATGGTAGGGAAGCTGTCATCAAAAAACATGACGGTCCCAATCTCATTTGCTGCCGTGTCTCCAAACCAAGAGACATTTGTGACTTGTGAGGCCTTCACCTCACTTTATGGTAATGAGATTTTCAAATAAAGCACAGCCAGCCATGGGAGTGGTGGCAGAATGAGCGAGGGGAATGGGAATTTCAGGGGCTCAGGCATCCCACGGATGGTTTACAATATCACTCGGAGCCCACCGTGGGATTATATAGCCCTGTAATTCCTGGCTGTCTCTTCTGTATGCCACAGCAGTGCTTGCTAAACAGCAGAAAGAAATCAAGCATGGGTAGGTAGGAAGGGTTGTTGGGATAATATCTGCAGAATTATCGCCACCTTCTCGACGTCAGTAGGAGGAAAAATTGTCACTATGTTAAAGGCAACGTGAAACCAGATTTCCAAAGGAAATGCTCCCCACCAGCTCTAATGTGATATGATGTGGATCTGTGGCTGTCAATGGATTTTTATATTCAATAAATAAATGCCGTGTAATTTTCCACCCTTGTCGTCATTAGAGTGTTTTATTTAAGTGGCAGTCGCTCAGCTATGCGTTACAGCAGCGGCTCATGGGTGGGGTTCGGGTTTACTGTTTATGTTTTGTACGGCCGAGGTACAGCAGGTTCATCTGCAATATGTTTTTTAAATTAGGGGATCATTAGCCTGACGGGTTGATGTCGACGACGCATTCCCTACCAAACAAAACTCATTGTCCATCCTCTGAATCTCAGGCCCTCAATTGAGATACGGAGCTGAGCATCTTTCCTTTCATAGTTGTTGTATCCCTGCGGTTCTTCCCTCTTCCACACCTCCAACCTTTTCCTCTTCCTTTTCTGCCTCATTTGTACTGGATGCTGGTCTCTGTCCGGCTCTCTCTGGAGATAAAGACTCGCTTTAACATACAGCGCACTCTCCTTAATGCAACGGAGTTCACCTCATCATTTTAATAGTGGACCTAAGGTATGTTGCCATGTGAACAAGCCATCACGTCACCATAGCAACCAGCCAGATTGCAGCACACCAGTCTGAGAGGACTGGACCTTTTTTTTCCTCCTCTCTCTCTCTCTCCTTTGCCTGGGCTCTTTCTTTTGTTAAATTTGCTGAAGTGCTCACAATAGGAAGATTCAGTCTGCTTTTTCAAACAGGGTTTCGTTTAAACCTGTAAATTGTTGTATAAACAGAAAGGCCAGCGTGGCACTAGACTTACTCTCAAAGACAACTTGATGAGGACTTTGAATGTGGACCCCACCCCCACTCTCTTCCATGCCTTACAGTTTGATCAAAAAGAGGCGATCACACGTATTGGTGGCATTTGGACTTAACCAACCCCCCGCCCCTGAGTTTCTTCTTAGCTTCCCCCAGCGGGACTCCGTGACTCTCGTGTCTGGGCCTGGTGACCACAGCTAGCCCTTGGCGATGCTCGGACGCCCTTTGCAGTTTCTGAGCTCTGTAGGACCCGAATTAGACCCAATTAAAGATGTGGATTCTCCTTCTCCTTTCCCTATTGCCAAGTAACCTGCGCTGGTTCCAATTCCAGCCACTTGGGGAGAGCAGGGCTTTTGAAAGGACACATGATAAAGGGACATGTATCACGTCCGCCTGCCCATATTCATCAGTGTTGCTTGGCCTTTGATGCTCCTAACCTTCTCATCTTTGTGCGGGGAAGCATAAAGAATCATTCTTCCAGGCCCTCACATCTTTTCCCATTTGATTCCCTGCTCCCTTGCACATGGCGCATTTATTACCTGCTCTCGTCCCTGTGCGTCCCCTGGCCCCCACCCCGTCCTCCGCGCCTCCCCTCCCCTAGCCCCTCCTGTGATATTTACTGCTGAGCCGGTCCTAGCAGATGCACCAGCGAGCTGGGCTGCGTGTGGGCCCAACCACGAAGGGCTCAGCTGCAGGCCAGGGGTGGGTGGGGTGAGCCGCCCTCCATGGGCAAGAAGGGCCAGTTCAGCTTTGTGCATAAAATTACAGCAAACAAGCTTCAAATAACGCCGGACACTTTCATAATTGATTTATGCAGGGGCGCTGAAAGTTCTATTACCTTTTGTTTAGCTCAGGGGGCCTGACTCTCTGCAATCCATTGCTGAAACTAATTACAAGATATAATTAAACTGTGACACAAAGATATTATACCGTTAGTTTACTAATGACACCGCGAAGCTGTACCACCAGCACAGGACAGTGATTACGCTTCATTTATTATTTATCCTTTTGCTAAATGAGACGCTGACATTTTCAAAAATTACTTTGAGGTTTCTTAATTGTCGGCAGCAGGATGGACTAGAAGGAGATCTCCTTCCTTTTAGTTACTTATCCAAACCTCAGAAGCATTATTAAGCCAAAAGAAAAAAAAAAGAATAAAGAAAAAAAAAAAGAAAGCAAAAACAGTCACCCAATAGTAATAAGTAAAAGCTAATTGCACCTTCAGACAATTCTGAATTTTTACAAACAGCACTGCACAGTGGATGGGGTTGCTGACTAGGGGTTTAGGTCCAGGGGACAGAAGCTGTGCCGTGAGATTAAAGGTGACTCTTATTCTGTAACTTGGACAAGGCAGGTGGCCCTGGATATGTGTGGGAGGAGGCTGGGCCAAGAATGGCTGGAAGGAGGCTGAGCCCCCAGGTTCCATCTTTTTCCAGGAGCCCGTTTCAGCAGGCAGAAAGCAGGTAGGGCTCTGATGTTATATTATTGTTGGATTCGGGGTTTTTTTGCAACTTTTGCCTTATCCATTTCCCCAAACAAAACAACTCATGAGCATTACTGACATGGAAACTTTTGCATGTGAAACAAGCATGCTGATGTTCAGGACCAGGGCTACCGTGTGCTTCAGGTTTGGCCTGTTCTTTTAAATCCTCCATAGATGGGGAATTCCCTGTAAGGACTCATGTACCCTCGATGGATGCTTTTGCTTCACTGAAAAGTTTTCTTTTCTCCTTTTCTTTAATTGTCAGTTTCTCGCTCTGGCTCTTGGCAGAAAGTGCTCTGGCAAAGACTGGGAATGGGAGTTCCCTCTGTCGGCGTTCAGGACTGGAATTCTCCGGGCCCCCATTTATTTAGCATCCCTGCATCTCCATGCATGGCCCTGGCTTTATTACCCCGTCATTTATCACGTTCTCAGAACAATAAAAGATTAATTTACTGGCTGCCGTTTGATGAGTTTTTGATGCCGTGAATGTGTATGCGCACAAGCGTGTCTCCTTACGGCTCATCTGGGTCAGGCATCCTACAAGGTACCGCTGGCCCCGAATGGCCACTAACCTCTCTGTAACCCCGGTGGTGGGTCGGCTTGAGACAGGGTTTAATTTCTTCTGAGTGTAATGGCATCCGGCATCTATAATTATGCTATTTTCTCTCCTGTGCTGATTAAATACGATTTACCCAGAGAGCTAAATGATGAATATTTGAGTGGAGAGTGTTGAACCAATAGCTGGTAAAATAGCCACAATAAATAAACTTGGAGTGGGGGAGGGGCTCCTGACAGCTATGACTCTGCCAGGTAACATTAGCAGGTGCAAGTGGAAAGAAAGAAAAATTAATACTAAAGCCAGAACAATATCCCCCGCCCCCAGCTTCTGTTTAAAGGAACAGCAGCCCTGGAACATGGAAATCTCATCTTGGGAGCTTACTGGACCCCAGCCGTAGTTATACAACCAGACCCCCATCAATATTGTGGTTGGGTGTTTTTTTTTCCAGCTCCTCCCCCCACTTAAGAATAATCTTCATTCCCTAGCATACAGTTGAGAAATGAAATTCAATATCACCTCTTCCCATCACCCTGGACCTGCTCATCTCACATCTCCTGTGTTTATTAAAAAGAGGCCTGGCTAGTCTCAAGGTTCCTCCATCTATATCAAAAATTCTCACCAAATGAGTAAAATGTCTACACACATCTCATGAAAGGGCCAAGTGCCCGATACCAAAATCAGCCAGGAAACCTTTGCAAGCTTCTCCCTCCTCTCAGCTCAAGAAATGAACCAGGAATCTTGAACAATGACAGTTGTTTTCTCCGCCATATCTTAATTTTTATGCAAAATGATGCCTTGGGTATTTGTATTTACTGGTCAAGGATGTGGTGTGAATGTGAAGGCCTGAATATAGCACCTATTTGGAAGTATAGGCATGGAGGTGATTAAAAAAAGTACCACCTTATTAGCAAGAATTTATTGAGCTCGCCAAAGTACTAGGTCTAGTGTGAGTGGGAAATCCACACCAAGTATAAGACCAGGTCCTTTCTTTCAAGGCCCATGGAATATTACCTGGTAGAAAAGACCTTATAGACGTGAGACCATTGGAAGACAGTACCAAGTACTAGCATCTATTAGGCATTGGGTTGATGGGTAGGGATGACATAAATCATCTGAGGTTGGAGAAGGAACAGGTCATTGTGAGTTGGGGACAAGAAGGAAGACCCAGTCCAGGGGATGATCTTCAAGGTAGATAGTCAAGGGTGTTGGCGGGGGTGGGGGTCTGGGCAAACAGAAGGAGGAAGGACTGGAGGGGCTGGGAATGTGAGAAAGGGAGGTGGCCTCTGCCTGGAAACAAAGTCCAGTGTCCTGTCACCTTTAGACTGTATTGCCAGAGACCCTGCTTTTCCCCACATTCAGATTGGTTTTCCTCAGCAACATTCACTGACCTGAGGGTTGCACTGCCAGAAATAGGTTTGCAATGGGGATTTTCCCTTAGGGCCAGAGACCGCCTGTCTTTGATAGAACACCTCAGGTTTGGGTTAGACTAGAAGCTTCTGGCTTTGTTTTTCCCTTGGGATCCACCTTCTTTGTGACAAAACAGCCAAGAAAACAAAAGATTGTCCTCTGAGTGCCTCTCCCTGTGGACTGGCCAGATCATAGCCCTCACTAAGAGGTCAGGGAAGTCTGGACCAGGCAGAACAGTGGATGTGGACGAGGCTGTGTCTTTCGTATCCTTGACTTTCAAGCCATGCATCTCCTACTTTAATGGCAACACCTTCCTCCTTGCAACTCCCGAGGGTGCTGCAAATAGATTTAAAAGCTTCTCTTACACATAACCATACACGGAAGTGAGTGGGCAATGACACCCTTATGTGGAAATATTCTTTGAGCATATGTTGATGTGTACAAAGAAAACACCATTTCCTTAGGCATTTTGCATTTGTTAGCCATTTTACTTTCCTTCCCTCTTTTGCTAACCTTGCTTTTTCCTTTCTTCTTTGCCGCTGAAGGCTCATATAATAAAACTATTGTATTTCTGTTTGGGTCTGTTTCAATGCCTTTTTTCCCCCCAATGCCTGGTCCCATGGCATGTTTTTGTGCTGCTTTTGTCTGCGTTGTCTTTTTGTTTGGAAATTATGTGAAAGATGAACCACCCAAAGAGAATACACTTTGGATGATCCAAAGAGATACTGGCATTAACAGAAATTCTGTAGAAGTAAAATTAAACTGAGAATATCAAGAGGGTTTTAGTATCAGTGAAAGGTTTAGTAAACTATGAGGTAGAAACCTTACCATAGGAATTCGCTGGAATCAAAGCAAGACTTCAAACCTTTGGAAAAATAACAGTGCACATACCTGTGCTTTTTCACCAGATAGGAGACGCCAAGAAGACATTTCATGTAGTTGAATTATTTTAGACATTCTGTATTCAAAATGTAGATTATCTGAGGCAGATCAAGGGGGGTTGGGTGGGGGGCAAGACAGTTGCTTCTAACTTACAGGAAAGTGAAAGTGATCAGTAAATCCTTTTCCAATTGAATTGAGTGATATCAGGAGGAAGAAAAGATCTGGCAAATATTGAGAATTGTCCCAAAGTGGCGGGGCTATCCAGAAGAAGTCAATGACCATGTAGTAGGGGTGGAGCCCAGAGATATTGTTCTTTCTCTACAACCAGCACCTTCCCTTACATTGCGAAGTTACCTCTGTTAGTCCCCTAATTTCACGTCACCTAGACCATGAATGGTGCCTCAGTTGACAGAGGAAAGAGCTCCAGAGAATGTCGACTGGGAGCATGGATTACAGAGCCTGCTGTGTATTATTAGTCCTGTGACTTTGAGTAAGTCAGTCCATGCATATCCCTGGCTCTCCGTGTTCTCATGTTTAAAATGAGGATAATAATCATACCTGCCTGGATTAGTCAGGGTTCTCCAGAGAGACAGAACCATGGCATGTGTATACAAAGAGAAGGAGACTTAGTATAAAGAACTGGTCCACAATTGGTGATTACGGAGGCTGGCAAGTCCAGAATCTGCAGAGGGGCATGGCAGGGTCGAGACCCAGCAGAGCCGTTGGTGCAGATGAAGTCCAAAGGCAGTGGGCTGGAAAATTCCCTCTTGCCAGGCTTTTTGTTCTATTGAGGCTTTCAACTGATGGAATGAGGCCCACCCTTGCTAGGAAGAGCCGTCTGCTTTCTCAAAGTTCACATATATAAATGTTAATCTCATCCAAAAACACCCTGCAAGTTGGCACATAAAACTAACCATCATACATACGTCCTCCTAGGGCTGTCGTGTTTGCCTGACCTATCGTCTGGGCTATGTAAGCATTCGTGCCATGATTATGGCAAAATGACAACAATGATGGCAGTGAGGGTTATTAGCACCGTGACTAACACCACTATGGAGTCTGAAATGCCAGGTCTCTGTCACTTCTTAACTGTGTAACCCTGAGCGAGGTCTTCAGCCTCCCCAAGTCTACGTTTCCTTGTCTATGAAATAGAAACAGAAGGAGGAGATACCTCCTAGGGTGTTGTGTCAAATGAATTTTTGTAAGTACAGCAATTTGAACTGTTTTGTTGACATGTAGTATGTATTGTACAAATGTTTGTGGCTGCAGTTATGATGATGATGATGAATATTACTAGTACAGCATTCCTACAGAATCTAACACAATGTTGGCCGGGGACAAGATTCTTGACCTCCCCAAAACGTATCTAAAAAATATGGATAGAGATATAGCATTTTGAACTTCGATGCATAGTATACAAATGTTTGCTCCTCCATTGATGATGACTGTTACTATTATGGGCATTACTATAGAATCTGATACATCTACTAGCTCTTGACCTTGAGAAAGCTCCTGAACTTTCCTGAGTGTACATTTCCTCATCTGGAAAATGGGGTGAATGTCAAGTAGTGCCTTCCTTACAACGTGGCTACAAGGAGCAAGTTAGACAGAATGTGGGAAGTGCTTGGCACCATTCCTGGCCCATGGCCCTTGGCCCTTGGAAAGCACTCAGTGAATTCTGGCTGCTCAGCTTGGTTCATGCATTGAGCGCTAAGCACCAGGAATGCACTAATAGCAATGCTACCCTCTCCTTTTCCCAGCCCTGTGTCCTCTCTGCAATAACCCGACACACTGTCATTAAGTTAGCAATAGGAACTGTATTACTTCTCATGTCAGCCACCCTATTTTGGGTAACTCTTAGATCTAGAAGGGTTTTCTCTTTTTGGGAATTACGTGAAAGAAGATAAGTAATCAGTTCTCATCAGCCATTAGTGCTAGCTCTGTAGTCTGGACCCATTTGTCCTGCTCCTTTACGACAGCCCTCCAAATATTTGAAGACAGCTCTCACATCTCTCCTAAGTGTTTTGTCACCAGACTAAACATCCCTAGCTTCTTTGCTCCTTCACCCTTTGTCACATGACACAATTCCAAACCCCTCCCTGTCTGGGTCACTGTCTTCTGGACCCACTCCAGGTTGTCAGTGTCCCCCTCAAAACTGCATGCAGCTGTCTAGATGGGCAGACTCGCCCCATAGAGGCCTGCTGCATACCTCGTCTGGCACAACCTTTTATTAAGGTGCCCTGAATTTGGAGTAGCTCTTTCAGCAGCCTCGTCAGGCCTCTTCTGTTGGAGTTTAAGCTTCGATTGTTTCATGCCGTTTTCACGTGAATTACTCATAAACAAAACCATCTTCCTCTTGCCTTTGACAGTTGAAGCTTTGAACTTACACATACATGTCTCACAGTCCAGTTATATCTCATCTTAAGTTGGGCCTATGCTTCAAACTACTGAATGTTTAGAAAAAACATTTATTATGTTTTTATTAGAAAATTCATGTTTATGGTAAGGTAGCTCAGAAATATAGAAAAGTACAAAGAAGGGAATAAGTATCCTCTGTCCAGAGATAACCACTGTTGGCATTTTGGTGACTTCTTCCCAATCCTGTTTCCTGGGGCGTGTGTGTGTATGATATGTGCGTGCATGCATTCACGTTTATAAAATTGAGTTGCATTCTAGATACAGTTTTGATTCCTTTTTTTTTTCATTTAATATTACACTGTAAGTAATTTCCTATATCATTAAATTATGTTTGAACACATGACTGCAAGGTGCATCCTACAGACAAATGGTAATCCAAACTTTATTGAACCAGTCCTCTATTGTTAGAAATGAGGATTATTTCCAAAATTTTACTGTTATAAATAATGCTTCAATGAGCACCTTCACATATAATCAGAGTTTCTGAACCTCAGTACTGTTGACATTCTGGACTGGATCATGTGGTCCTGTGCATTGTAGGACATTCAGCATCATTCCTGGCCTATTCCTACTGTATGTCAGTAGCTTCACCCCCCACTCCAGTTGTGACAACCACAAATGTCTCCAGACACTGCTAAATTTCCCTGGGGGTAAAATTGCCCCCCATGGAGGGCTACTGGTGTTTGTCCCTTCAGTTGTATGCGTGGGAAGGGAGGCGGTGGGAGCAGACACCCATGTGCAGAGAGTAGGAATGCGTGGTCAGTAGAGAATTTTAAAACAATAATAAAACCACTAAAAATGGGTCACTTTTTATTATCATCATGTGCCAGTAATGTTAATAATCAAAGTCTCCTTCTTGCCAGAGTAGAATGTTCCCATTCCACCACCATCATCACCCACAAATGGTCTTGCCATTGTCTCTGGCAGATGGAGTCGAGTCCCAAGGCATGTTTATGCTCCCCAAAGTTTTACAGAATTTTAACAAAACAGCTTTCTTGGTGAGTTTTGTCTATTTTCCTGTTTATATCTCTCCTTGTCCTCACAGATCTAAGGCCCCTTGAGGACAGGGCCAGGAGACTGTTGCTATACTCAGAATCATCTTTGTCTCTCTGTTTGGTATTATTGTTCTATTTGATCAAGTTTAAAGGGCCTAACTGCCTCTTCTCTTAGGGTGTCTTATCTTTCAGGGTCCTGGGACCTCATGCTTGAGGGGCTGGGACACCTTTCCTCGTTTGCTAAAACATGTTTCCATTATAACCCTCCTCTGCTTAAAAATAACTTTCAGTGTCTTCCTTTGCTGTTAGTGTGAACACCACTCTAACCTGTCCCTTCCCAGACCATCACACTTGACTTCCCACCATCCCCGACAGGCCCCTTCTGCTGTTTTGGGCCAGTCTCCTCGCAGGAGCACACATTAGACAACATGGCTTTGCACATGTTGTCACACTTCCTTGGGATGCCCTTGTTTATTTCCTACACAAACCCTACCAGTGGGAACCCTCTCTTGGGTTCCAAGTCCTTCATTGACACTCTGCCTCTCTGAACTCTTACCTTGCTTGTGTGGTCTGTATCATATCATGTCATATCATCTCATTCTTGACTTATGTATTTATATATTTCTAGTTGTTTTATTTTGACAATTAGAATGTAAACTTCCTGAAGGCAAAAATGTCTCATACTTGTATATCTTCTCAAAAATGAGTGCGTTAATACTCAATAAGTAGTTGATGATACATGCGTAAGTTCCATTCCAACGTTACTTAATTAACTTCCTCATTTCCTAGCTTAGCACTACAAAACTCGGTACAAGAATATATGTGTCTGTGGCTCAGATAGCTTAATTTAACCTTAAAACTAACTAGGGAGATATCCTAACCTAAATCTCAAAAAGCATACCTGATTTTTCCATTACTGGTCCATCCGACAAGTATTTTCTGCAGAAACCAAATGATCAGAAACTCTCTCTAATAGCTCTAGGTACGTTTTTCCCCCTTTGGCTGCTTGAATCCTTCAGCATTCAAAGCCAAGTCACTATTTAGCACAGGTTGCAGAAATCACAGGAGCTGGCAAATGTAGGGGCGAGTTCTGGTCCTACAGAATCAAGGAGCTTCCTGAACTTTCTGTTCAGTGTTCCCGTAAAGGTAATTGCTATTCTTCAAGGTACCTGGTACCCATTTCTAAATGTCATCTCGCGGTTCATTTCAACTGAAAACCATGCCTAATATTTCTGCTGCTTTCCCCCAATTTTTCAAACTCTGAACTTTCAGAAAGTTATCATCATCCCATTGTGAGTACAAAATTTTAAGGAAAATTTAAACTATGAATTTGAACAACCCAGAATACTAAGAAACTAAAAAGATCTAAGAGGAAGAAAGATAGCCAAGACTAAAAAGGGAAGTAAAGAAAGATCTGGTAGCTAGCATTCTCTTTAGAATCAGCACATTGCTCTTGTTCATCCATCTGTAGCCCCCACAGCCACTGGAACCCATGGGGGCCCCAAGACAGTGCACCAAAACAAAGTGACGTTCACCTTTACTTGGTGACTGGCACAAGAGAGTCAAAGAGCTGTCCTAGAGCAGGTCAGATTCTATTCTGAGAATATGTTTCTGCAGAAAGAAGCAGTTTTTCTGGTTTCAGAGAAACAAGAGAGTTTTTTCAGTCCAGCCTCCAAAAGCTCCTTGACCAACAACCTTCGGTGCACACTGTCCTCGTGGGGTCAGCCCAGATTGATTTAGTGATTAACTCCAACGTTTTTCTGGCTTCTCCACTACACTAGCACATTTCAGGTTTCTAAATATAGGTCAACCCAGGCAATTAGGAGAAAGCTTCTGTTTTTGAAAGGTATTCAGCAGGCAGAAAGCCCAGTTTACAAATGAGTGATCATGTGTGCAGTGTTTGGCCTCAAATGACTTGACTGACAGGGTGTGCTGTCTTCTCAGCTATGTTATTTAAATGTAAAGGTGTTGGGATATGTGAAAAGCTTTTGCACTTCTTACTTAAAAACCATGTTTAAGCATAAGAAACTTTAATTTGTCATCAAAAAATACATTTGTCAATGACCTTGCCGTCACCTCTATTTTAGGTTGTCAATTTTGTGTTCTTGCTGCTGTCCTTGTGTTGGAGATGAACTGGTCTGTGTCAAATGAACCCATGGTGCCACTGACCAGTTGGCCATTGGTAACTTAACCAGTGAAGGTTTCCATTTAGTCTTCACCTAATGCCACACTCTTCTCTCAATAATGTCCAAGCTGGGAAATGGACCACAGCACCCTGGGAGGCTAGAAATTATAAAACGCTCTGGGTAGGACATTATTTAGGAGGCCTCCACTCAAGGCCAACATTCCCCATAAACAATCTGATTCCCTTTGGGCAGGGCCCAGCAGCCTGTCCCTGCTGGGGGCCAGAGGTCAACGGGCCCAGATCTCACACTCAGAAAAAATCTCAAATATGGACTCTTATCATTATCTCCAAATGAGATGATACATTCCATTTGGGGACTTAGAAGTATTAATGTGTTAAATGCAAACATTCAAACCACCACAATTTTTTAAACTCTGTTTTGATATTTATTGATTTTTTAAAAAACAATACAAAGAGTGGACAACAAAATATTTGAGAACAGAGGAACAGAGTGGGTTCTCTTGAGTTTGAAGCCCACATATACACTTTAGGGTAGGACAGCACTATTGTGCTCAGCAGAAACCTGGTAGAACCTAAAACCTTGTCCCCTCATGTGTGGTCCAGTAGCCAACAGCGTCAGTATCCTCTGGGATCTTGTGAGAAATGCAGAATCCCAGGCCCTACCTCAGGCCAACTGAGCCAGAATCTGCATTTTTAGGATTTAGGTGATTCCTGTGTGCTTCATAGTTGGAAACACCTTGTTTTAGAAGTCTGCTGACATTGGGTTCAATTAACAATCTGGAATTGTGTGGATCTCAGTGCTCATAGAAGCCATGCCCATGTGTTGTTCTGCCAGGATGCTGAATGTTATCCTCTCTGAATAGGAAGCAGCATCTAAAATGAAATAAGCTACCATCATGAGATGTTAACATATCAAAGTCATCTTTTCTTTCTTCCTTTCCTGTGCTCTCTCCCACTGTAATGGATATGGCTGGCAAATTAGTGATGCAGAAACTTCCTGGGACTTGGGGCATTTCAAAGAAGCGGAAATTCCTGGGCATTGAGGTGGTGAGCCTTGGCTTCGGTGCTGCCGAGCGGGCTCAGGTTGCAGAGATGCTAAGTAGGAAACATACACGGCCACGCGGGCGCTCATCTCTAGATCAGCAGAGATACGTAAGTCAGCGGGAATCCACTGATTGTTATTCCTAAGCTACAGTAGCGTCTTTCTTCCTCCTCTTTAGCTTTCAGACGACAACAAGGCACCTTGGATATCACCTCTAGGCTATTTCCAAACCCACTGTCCTCTATTTGTGGACCAATTGCCTAGAATCTGACCACTGCAATGACCACCTATGAGATGTTTGAAAACAGATTTCTCTTGCTCTCCTTTCTAATGGATTATTGACCCAAACTTGGGCTTTCCTCTTATCCGACAGCTTGACCAGCAGCAAACCCCTTTCTCCAGCTTCCCTCTTAAAGACTCCAGATTTGCCCAGCTCACAGCCTTCCTCCTCGCACCTTGCCACGCTGCCATCCTCTCACCAGCTCACTCTGCTGTTCTGAGGTGAGCGTGGCTCTTTCTCTCTGGTCTTGGGCCATTCTTCCTAGGCTGCTTTTTTTTTTTTTTTTATTTGTGGTCTCTGTCATTCTGCCGGGGCAAGGGGGTAAAGAGATCTGACACTAAGTGCAGGGAAATGCTGAATCTGGAATCTATCTTCCAGACGGCACAAGAATAAAAATTCATGGCAGGACAGCAGCTGCTGACACACTCCCAAAGACATATTGCAGGTAGCATTATTTATTGTGGCAAGGAGTTCATAGAAGTGCTACCTCAAAGCACCCTGAGAGATCCTAAAAAGCCCATCTCCCATCAGGTGAGGCAGATTTATGGAGGCTGCTCTTAGAGAGGTCAGGCGGTACGGCTCAGGAAGCAGGCTCCTTGCAGAAAGCCTGGATTCCCTTAACATATTCAGTGCAGTTTGATTGGTTCAGAGGAGGGCTTGAGTCTGTAATGTTGACCATAAAATTGCAGTGACACGCTGCTTTAGATAAGAGGGCTGGAGGAAGGGGGCAGGGATGCTGTGGGCACAAGTGCAGCCAGCATAGGCAAGACTGAAGCCTGCGCTCATATTTTAGGTTAATGTTTGGGGAGAGGATGGGGGATGGGATCGGGCAGATTCATGTTCACACAAAGGAAAACTGAACCCACCAGCCTGGACACAGCAGGCACCCTGCCTCTGTGCACAGAAAACCACGTGCACACACACACACATACATGGAAACACAGGGGGACCTCAAGGTGCACACATACACACCCAGATAGAAACAGCATGCCAAAGCCAGGCCAGCTGGTTTGACCTCACGATTGTCCTGTAGCCACTTGATCAGGGTCTCCCAGCTCTTCATCAGCCCTGTTTACCTGGTATCATTCCCCATGCTGACGGCTGCCCAGCCTCGGACACTCACATTCCAATGCCACGCCCCGAACTCAGACACAGCCCAGAAATGAGGCTGTTCTGCAAGCTCAGGGAGCCTGAGACTGATGAGAGGCTCCCAGGGAAGGGCACTGAATTCCTCTTTTCTGGAATAAATGACAACCACGCAGGGCGAAGAGCAGAGCAGGTACACTGAGGACAGGCACATCACGGGAAAATGACTTCGCCGCCTTTTTCTGAGTCTAGGGTTTCTGAACCTCAGTCAGATTGGGTGAGCCTCGCTGATTCAGGGTCAGTGTCTTCCATATCCATTTGCTTATCCTGGTTGGTTTCCTCTGTTCCCATTTCGAGGCCACCACATTTGTAGTCCCAATCGGTGACCTCCTGTGGGGGGCTCGGGTAGGGGACTTAATTGCCATCGACTTTCCACGTCCGAGTCAGAGAGATGGAATGTATAAGGGAATGAGATGGCCATCTAAATAATTGAGGTGATTATCTTTTTGTGAATTATTCAGCTAGGACCGAAATTGTCCTATAAATTCATAGAAAGGTAGGTGTTGGGTTTGACTTATACAGATAATAGCTTTAATTCTTCATTTCACACAAACCCGTAGGTCCAGTTATAACGTGACTCTCCCTTAGTGAGTGAAACTGACATCGTTGAGGCCTTTGGCCCCACCTGTTTTTAAATATGCTTCCCCACCAAGTGGCCTATGTGTGGGAGGTATTTGGGACTTCCGTCTCAGTTCCTAAGGTCAGCCTCTAGAGTGCCAACTGTGGGAGGGAGGGACATGCTGCAGTGTGCCTCCTCGCGTGACATTCTTATCAAAGCAGAGAAGCTATTAAAATGTCTCCATGGCTTTTCACTCCTTCCGAATCCCGCCCATTTAGAGCATCTCCCTAATCTGCTTGCTCCATTGCTCTCTCCCATCCACGAGCTTTAAAATATAAACAGTTGCCACTGTTTAAAGCTAACCGCTCACAGCAGAGTCCACGGCCCTGTTATTTTTCTATTTCACTTCCAGATCTAGCCTCCCTGCAGCTCTGTCCTGAGGGATGTGGCCACTGACTTCGCCAAGTCCGGGAGGAGGGCCAGGGCCTCCACGTGCCACTGCTCACATGGTCGTCCTTGCCCACTGGCCTCCACAGTCGTTCCTCCGAGTACCACTGTTGACCCTCTGAGGTCTAACGCTTGACCTCATTAATACAAAAGGGGAGAAAGCTAAGTGAATGTTTTCACAGCCTCCTCTTTCTCCAGGCCAACTGGAGGTTATCAGGGCCAGAGGCAGCTCTCTAGTTCATAAACCTGTTAGGGTATTCGGAGTCATGATTCTCTTATTCAACTGTCTGTGCTTTTCCTTGGGACAGCTAATCCCTCAGCGTGACTGGTGGAAGCCGCAGTATTGATTTCTGTGTCTCTCTAAACCTCAGTTGTGTTCAACGCTTGTTAGACATCTGAAGGAATATCCAGTGGGCTCTGGGGGCAATTTGAGAGCCAGGCTCAATAGGCCTCTCTTGAGAGAAGTTTCTGTGAGGTTGCTGGGCAAGCCAATCGAATAGATTTTTAAATGAGAGGGAGAAAGAGAGGGGAAGGAGGGGGTGGGAGAGAGGAGAGGAAGAGAAAGCAAAGGGAGGAAAAATGAGAACAAGGAAAGAGAAGGATAGAGGCATGAGATACAAGAGAAAGGGAAAAAGAAAAGATGGAAGGAAAGGAGGAAGAGAAAGGGAGCTTTCTCCTGCTAAGAGAGATCTGGAAGGAGTTCCACCGTTCTGCTCCTTTAGTCTTCACTCTCCCTCTGTTAATAAAGGAGGATTTTAAAATTTTTTTCTGGTCAGCTCTGCCTGGAATGAGAAGCTGTGTGTGGCTGTTGCCTGCATTGAGCTGTACCTGTGGGAGTTGGTGGGGCGTGTAGACTCTGTGGAGCCTTGTGGTACCCACAGAATTCACGGCTCATGTTCGGGTTGCATCTCTGCTTCTGCGCAAAGGCGGGAGCTGAGGACGCTCCCGCCAGATCAGGCTGAGGCTATGAGAAAGGTTGAATGCAAATCGCAAGATTCTCCTTGGTGTTACCACCTGTCCTAAAAGAGCGCTTGTAACAAAAACAAACAAACAAAACAAAAAGCTGGAATAAAGTTTCTTTCTGGGAAATATTAATATAATCATAAGGTGATCGCGATACGCCAGCAGGGACTTGACAGTGATTTTTCTCTGTCCTTCGCTGTCTGGACCTCGTTGAGATGCCCACACTGCAAGAACTCTAGGCCTGTCTAAGCCAGTGGTTCTCATCTGGGGCTAGTTGGTATCCCCTTAACCCTGTCCAGAGGACAATGGCAGTGTCTGGAGACATTTTTCGTTGTCACAACTGACAGAAGTGCCACTAGCGTCTAGCGGGTAGCACCATCCAGGGATGCTGCTAAATGCCCTGCCACGCACAAGACACTCGCCCACCCCCCAGGAACCCAGGAAAGACTGATCCCGTCTGAAATGTCAGCATGTCCAAGCTTGAGGAACTCTGCTGGAAGCTATGAAAAAGTATGATGTCCCATTTTTATTTTCCTGTCTTGTTTGCTTCCCACTTTTATCTAAAACCCTGTATTTACTTGGCCATATATATATGACAGACAACTCTAGGGCATTTTTTTAAAAAATGAAAAGAAAGATAAGGATGTTGTTCTCTCCAGGCCTCCCAAACCAATCTCTCTGGGGATGGGCCCAAGAATCTACATTTTGAAGTTATCCAGGTGGCTTTTACACATGACCAAATACACAACTGGATCTGAGACTCCTGGTAAAAGCTATGTGGCCCCTTCAAGATGCTGTCAAGTATACAGTTGCTGTACATGTCCAGATTGTTTTCAATCATAAATCTATTGCCCGACTTCTAGAATTGGAGGAAGGTCCACCAGTCTGACACAGCCTAGAGCAAAGCGATTTCATCCTAGAGATGCTCTTGCACCTGAATCATAGACTCTCCAGCATGAATGTGGTGTGGGTTCTTCCCAACATCACACCTTTCCGAACTGGTAAAGCTTGGACCATTGCTCTGCAAACCCAAAGAGAATTCTTGGCTGTTAGAGTCCCTATGTCCTGGGACTGAGCTGCCTGCAGTCACTGTTCTTCGGCATCCTACAGGTAGAGTCCAGAGGGCCTGCTCAAACGCTCACGTGCTATTTGGAACACATCAAACCTCATCTGCATCGTGGCCTCATGGAGCCTTTGTTTTCTACATCAGGGAATTTTGGGGAGTCCTTTGTCTTATCAAGTGGCCCTGGGAACATATTTGGCAAGGGACAATAGCAAAGGAATCACACCAAACTCGTTAACTGAAAACAGGCAGAGCTATTCGTGGTAGTGTACATTCCGGTCAAAATGAAGCATTGGCTTCCAGTGATGACGTGGATAATTAAGATTTGTAAAACTTGTTTTCTTTCTGCATGGGGTGGGGGTGGGAAGAGGGAGGAAGAGAGAGAGAGAGAAAGAGAAATTACGAGACATAATTGTCATAGTTCACAGTTCTGTGCTCTGCTGGGCCTGCGGAGAGCTGAGCTGAATTGGAAGCATAGAATACATCTCATCACCTTTCCTTTGCTGCCTTCAAATCCTGCAAACATGGTAGGCCCTAGAATGTGTGTGGTGGAATATGGGGCATCCTGCATAAATAGGGCCACATGGTGGGCCCTTTGCGGGCCCAGGCTCAGCCTGCTCCTTCTGGGCTGGGGTGGTTTATAGGTTTTCTCTTCATCTGCAGCATGGGCTCTTGCCCTCCTCGTTATCATTACCTTTCCCGGGACTCTAGCCTGTCCCTCATCAAGATTTATATTGCCACATTCATTAGGTGATGCAATACTGTCAACAGAATCAGCGGTGGCAGGGGTGGCCTCATTATCTCTGCGGTTAACCCCTGCTTCCCCAGTGTTGGTCCCTGTCAGGGATTTTAAATTCAAATTAAATTTTAATGCAGCTGCTTTGATGTTCGAGGTAGAACTGCCTAGTCAGGAGGTGGCTGGGGTTGGAGATTCTATTGTTCTGTTACTTCTTAGGAACGTCAAGCACAATGTCCCTGGAAAACACTTTTTCTCTTCCAGGGTTTGAACAGCAACATCTGATACTGTAACTTATTTCATTTTCTGGTTGGAATAATAAATGAAGGAACATATATTTCAAATATAGATATATTCAAGTATAGATCATACCAGATCGTCTAAGGACTATAGTATTTGGACCCAGATGCTATATGTGACCCTAGGGGCTAGCTAAGGGATTCCGGGCTGCAAAATAATAATAATCATAATTTATATTTAGAGAGGACATTAGTCACCTTAGAGATTTTTTGACATTACAAAGAAATAGCACCCTTTTCTGGAACTTTATCTCCTTGTAGTTTTCTCTTTATGCCCAGATATTGATGTTTGAGATACAAAAAAACACACACACATACACACACACACAGTTTTCATTTTTATGCATTTACAAATTGAAGTGAAATTGCCCTAGCTACATTCAAAGCTCTTTAAAGTAGAGACCTTGTTTTATTTCAGGAATCATTATTAAGTAATGAAACAAATTTTTGCTGCATAACTGGCATATGGTAGATACTCACCGTGTGTCAGCTTCTCTTCCACTGACCTGCAGCTCTTTACCTGCCCCTGTGCCTGCCAGAGTGGGAACCCTCGATAAAACTGTCCTTAATGTCGCTTAGCCCAGCCTCCATCCATTGGCAGTCAGCAGCATCACACCTGGCTATGTGCATCACGTGGTAAGGCCCAGAAGTCTAGAATATACTCTGTGAGTTTTCTACCTAATTGCCCTCTAGAACAATCAACAACAGTCTCTCTTCAAGTTGTTGATTGAAGTAGCAGAAAACAACCTAGATAAAGTCTAATATTAATGATGTGCCTGGCGCTGTGCTTGGAGCTGTCTCCTCTCGTTTGCTCTGCTGAACAACCCTACAAGGGAAGGTATTATCCCACACTTTGCAGAGGAAGGAATGGAGCCTCAGAGAGGTTCTGTAACTTACCCAAGGTCACGTAAGAAAAGAACAAGATTCGAACCTGGTCTACCCATCTCCAAAGCCCAGTGCATTTTTCCTACACTTCCTCTCGTTTCTCTCTTAAAATGAAAAGTCCACAAGATATCGGGGCCACATCTGTCCTATTGGACTCTGACATGCTAAAGCAAGTAGCTTGCAGGTAGAAGGATCTGGCTTCCTTCCATCTTTAATAGTTTACCTCACATTTACCTGGTCTACCTACTCAAGCCATGTTATATTAATAAAAATGGCCAAAGACAGAGGTTGGATATTTGCTGTAGGTGTACATATTTTTAGCACACCTATTGTGTCTCTGTAAGACGACAAGATTACTGGTTGTCTGGGGAATGACGATGCTTCCTAACACACATGTAGGTTTGCCCCAGAATCAGTACCTACAGCACCAGGAATGTGGCAGGGCTCTTCATTAAACATGTGGGCTTTGAGATCTGGATTTGCACCCCGACTCCACCGCTTGCTAGCTCTCTGACCTTGGTCAGTGACATACCCTTTTTTAACCTCCGTTTTCACATCTAAAAAAATGGATAATAATAATCATTCCTGCTTCCCATGGCTATTATAAGAGTATTATGAAAGAGATAATGCATATTAAGCTCTTTGAATGGTACATGCCCCATGATAGGTGCTCAACAGATGTTTATCATCGTTACCATTGTCAATGTCATCATCAGTAGTATTTTGTTCTAGGCTAATCAGTGCAGAGTATCTACTCCTCATCAAGATCCAATACTTACCTGCCTGTCTTTGGTAACTGATCAAAGGCATGAATTCTATTTCTATGTCTCTCCGCATACGGGACTGGGGACTAGAGAAATAAAAAGTAAGAAGAAAATCATTTACAGAAGTGTCGTCTGGGACATTTGTTAGGCCTTCTAATGTATAAGTCAGTTCTGAACATGCTAAAAGACAATAATTTTCTAATTGTGCTCATATAGATTATCTTCACATTAGGATGGCACTGTCTGTCCTCGGGTGTATTTTCAGAGCGAGGCCTAGAAACACGGCAGCTTAGCGTTCATTTCCCACGTCGAGGGTGAGGCAGGCCCATTAAAGTTCTCTCATCCTTCCTTCATGGACTTTATTTCCGCAATCTTCATAATTCAGTTGTAACGTTGCACTTACACATTATCATACAAGGTCTTAGCTTGTAGTGATGTTTTTAAATGAGAGAGTTTGGGCATTTTTATGCTTTTTCAGTTATGTCTCCTAAATGAAATTTCAGAAGCATTTAGCTGGTAATCTGAACCAATTGCCTGAGTTATTTCCAAACAGAATATACAAAGGTCAGGATACTATGGTTTGAAACACAAACACACACACACACACACACACACACACACACACACACAGAGGGGGTTGTAATGAAAGGGCTGGAACTGTGAACCTCTCTGAGGCTGATGCAGGCGCTGTGGCTGAACCACGTGTCCCCATCCAGGGTGTGACAACAGTGGGTGGGGCACCATTCCCACCACTGGTGCTATCGGACATGGGGGAAGGAGCGCAGGCAGTTTTCCCACCTAGTGTTTGAGGAAAGCTCCTCCTTGCCAAGGAGGTCCCATTGGCTCAAGTCCAGCCAGGGCTTTTGCCTCCCTTTGTTCGCCATCCTTCTTGTCTGTGCAGCTCCCCTGTTCCTGCAAGGTGTCAAAGGGCAGCCACTGCCTTGTCATCGGTCCCCTGTCTAGCCCGCGCCCAGCCTCCTCATCTGCTCCCACTGACCCCCACAATCAGCCCCTTCATCCTCCGTGCTCTGAACTGGAAAGTGAATGCATTTGCTGACATCCTAAACATTCTTGCCCAGTTCTGGATATGGAAACTGGGTGGCCCTAGGAATATTCCAGATTGCTCAGAAAGAATTTCGAACACTGTGCAAAAGGTTGTGGAAGTTTGGAAAATGTGCTAAAACCCAATTGTATAGTCAAAGCTTAGTTCTCAAAGCCAATGATAAAAGTTTCATAAGTGTACAAATTAAACCTTTAGAAAATCCACACCTTACTTTAGATGCTTTCTCCAAACCAGCAAATGCCCAGACCCAAGTGAGTTTTGTTTTCTATCACTACATAGTGGGGAAACAGGACATAGAAGAGGGACAAGCAGATTATGGGCTGTCCCCCAGCTGACTCAGTGCCTGGAGCACCAAGAGTTGGCCATTCTGGAAGATCGTGGACTAATAGCCATCCACAAAGTAAAACCATGAGAGCCAACATTTCTGCCTCTTCCACAGCCAGCATGAGCTCTTCTGTTGGGGTTTCTTGGTCCCAGGCCTGCTGCAAAACAGTACACTACTGAGCAGCTTCTCCCTATATCCTACCATCTCCAAAATAAACGCTTTACCCAGTCCCCCACTTTCTAGTTTTAAGAATCCTTGCTATATTTTGTCCTTATGTTCCTAAGTGTGAGCAACGTGTCAACCCTGGGGAGAGGGACCACTTATCTGGAGAGAGGCTTTGAGGCTCACTGTGTGGTGTCCAATCATATGGCTAGTTTTATGGCCTTCCCAGATGTGGTTCCCAACCTTCTAGGCTAGGAAACTGCTGACACCCACATTGAAGGAATGGGCCCTCCTCCTCTCAGAGACAAACTCCCTTCAACAAATGTGTGACTTAAAACAAGGGCAGTTTATAAAATTATAGTAAAATATATATATAACCCATTGTAATAAATACCCCAACACAACCAGCTCTTCCTGTCCCTAAAATAACTCATCATCAAACTGCAAATATATTAATTTATAGTGAGAAATAACTGTCCCAGAAAGTAAATTTGAAGAGCTTTAAGACTGAGCTTTGTTCTTGTAGGTGTATCTACTTAGAAAGCCAAGGAATAATCCAAAGGTTTTTTAGTGGGCGTTGAACCTGATCAAAGTGAAATAGATTAAACAAATGTATAATGGGTAGTCTTGCCAATGACCCCAAGTCATCAAAGTCTTTGGCCAACACACCTGGAATCTCTTCCCACATTGGCTTTGCCAATAACACTCCAATTCTGCTCCAGCTGCAATGCGTGGTTTTAACTAGGCATTGCCGACGATGGTCTCCATGAGTTGCCCTCCTCTATCCCTGCTTCTGATGGACAAATTCTCCTGTCATGAACGTTGTCACATCTCATAAGCATAGTCATCCCAGCCCATGCATGAGTCTGTCTCTGTGAGGTGACTGCCCACAAAGAGTTAAACTTTAAAATCAAAGCGCCTTTAATTCATTTTCCTCATTCCCAAATCCTTGGGGGCATCCTCTCACTATTGCCTTCATGCACCAATAGCAGAAAATAGAGTAGAAAAGAATACAGTTAATTAAACTACAGGGACATTACAAGCACCAAAATCTTAAAAGTACTATGTATAGTCATTCCTGGCTTTCATTTAAATTTGTAATCCCCATCCTAGAAATTCCAATGGAAACTCCTAGTTTCCTCCTGAAAATCTGTCCATTTTCACCTGTTGGTGTTGGCTGCTTAATGAAAGGTTCTGTGGGGTTGTTTCCAGGTCTAGTGAGATTCAGAGTCTCTTCCATAGTCTGTTTCCCAAACTTTCACCAACTGTGACTCCTGGTATTACCCAGGTATTCTCCTCCCAAAATTCTGAACTCTCCATGGTTTCTCACACCTACCTGTGATGTGATTCTTGTTTCTACGCCCATCTCCCCTGCCTAAACCTGTGTCCTTCCCCTCTGTAGGTTGGTCTACAACACATATACCACCTGGGTGTTAAGGTGGGTTCTACCTTTAGACACAGCATGGTGTCTTTCCCCTTTTATTCCAGGGTAGTTAGGACAGTCTCTCTCAGTGGTAGATGCTACCTCTGAATCTCAGCTGTGCTGACTTGGATCCTTCCAAAACTCTCAGTAGACTGTCCACCTTTTTCAAAATTCAGGTCTCCTGTGGAACACACCAAAAGTTCCTGCTTCCAGCCTGAGAAATACCTTCTACCTTCAACCCATGCACAAAACGAAAATGTCTGATGTGTCTGGAGTCAAACCTGTCTGGGCTCCGGTGGCCCCCACCCAGCCTCAGGCTCCCCCTGGTGGCCCCTCAGGCACCCCATCCCCTTTCTCTGTGTACCCCACACAGACACACACAGCACACAGCAGAAAGCATCAGCACCAAGAGAAGAGCCGGGCAATTCCTCTTAGACGCTTCAGGAAAATGTCTTAGCTTAAGACTTGGAAGAAACTGATGGCCATAAAAGATCCCTTTTTAAATTATCTGTTCCCTCCAGAATTTACATATTTTGAGTTTTCATTTTGGCATCCTGGACGTGTTCTATTAAAACAAAGCCTGGCAATCTGTAATTCACAACGTCAGAGGGTACTAGATTTGGGCTGGAGATTAAAGCCACCGACACGGCAGTGGCCCATTGCCCTGGAATAGGGAAGGCTGGGACTTGTTTGTAGACTCTGACTCCTTATATCTCCCTGGAGAAATGTCTGCACCGAAAGGTCACACCTTATGCTGTGCTCAGTAATATGCACTCATCACAACCAAGGTCATTACCTTGCCCTGATTCCCCTTCTTTCTCCTGTTAATAATAAATTTCCTTCTCCTTCTAGCTTTATAAATGGCCATGAGCAATGTCTACTTTTGATTTGTTTTATTTTTGTTTTTAGGTTTTCTCCCCAATCTGTACAACTATCTATACAAAACGTAACATGATGAACTTCATTGTGAGTCTTAAACAGCAACTCAGAACCTCCCTTATATCAATATTTAGATACTTCAGTTCTGGGCATGTCCTCTGCTTACCCAGAAGGGAGGTTCAGAGCCCCTTATCAAGACCTTTTCTACAAATGTAGGTAAAATATTATCAAACAAAGCTAAAAGTGAGAGGCTTGACAAATGACTAGCACCCAGAAGTTCTTCCCAGTGTATGTGGCATGCTCAGGGCCAGCTCCTAAGCCAGGCCCAGCTAACCTTGGCGGGCTTGTGTAGATCCCTCATGTGGAATGATCAAGAGCATTTGCACAAAAGTCTGCCAAGTTGACTTGAAATTGCTGTTGTGGATCGTGATGCACTGTGGTTCTAAAACGCGAATAGCTAAAGGCCACCTGCCTGTCCAATCAGGGTCCATACACCTGCTGACCAGGTGCTCAGAAGTCTTCTGGTGGCTGTGCATTCGAGAGAGAGGGAGAGGTGAGATGAGCAGATGCCATCCACATTTCAGATCTTCTAATCAGGGCTGAGCAGATGCTCTCCTGAACAACTCCACGTTGAGATGTCACTAATGTCAAAATTAGTGTTTTTCTCATTCTGCCAAAATGCAGGATTTACATGATCCCTTACACATATCTCTGGAGGACTGGGGTATAATCTCATAACCAGCAAGGAGCCAATAAACCTTCATTCAGGAGAAAATTTTACTCCCAGAAAACTCAGAAAGCTTTCTTTCATTGGCAGCTGCCCAAATCCCTCTGCCCCACGTTGGGGAGTCTGCTCCCCTTGTAAGATGTGTCCCTTTCTCGCCCCATTGCTGGTTGTTGTGGGCCAAGCTGAGCACCAGGCACCCTGTGACACCAGTGGGGGTGCAGATGGGGTACGCCCAGACCTGGGTAGCCACGTGCAGGGCTGGTGTGGGCCTGAGTGTTGGGGAGCCGTGGGTACAGCCGCAGCAGGATGGGGTCACCCCATAGGACCTTTGAGAGCCCGCTGTTCAGGTATTGGCTTCCTGAACCGCTTTTGTGCTGCGGTGTTTGGTTGGATCAGGTTTGTTGTGGCAGACAAGGCCAACTTGATTGACTGGAATGTCTTTCTAGTGGTTTTACATCTTCTGCACTCTCCTGGCCTGCTGTGAGTGTCACCAGCACTGGTCAGAAAGTTCTCAAGGTGCTGTTCCCAAATGCCATGTTCTCCCTCCTTGTCCTCCACTTTCTCATCTGGTCACAAAGGATCCTCCTGGGTTTGTTTGGAATAGGGATTTACTCCACTAACAAAGGTCCCTCAACTCTCCTCCCAACACAACATAGCCCGGGGCTATCTGAGAACTTGGAAAGCAGAGGCTGAGAGGCTGGTGGCTCTGCGAAGCCCCTTTGTGGCTCCTCCCTCCTCTATCTACTCTGAAACTCAAAAAGCTCCAGGAAAGGGATGAGCCAGTACCCTAAAGCAGTGGGGCAGGTCCCCGGTGAGAGCCAGACACCTCTGTGGTGATGTGTAGCGTGACAGAAGAAACCCAGCCTCACTGTTAGTCCCACACTCTGAGCCCAGGCCTGGCTGGGACTCCTTTACCCCCTTCTTCCCTGTCCACCTCTGTTCCTTCTGGGATCCTACTAGGCTGAAACCTACAAGTTGGATTTCAGGCTTGGAACATTTTAAGCTGATGTGGAGCCCCAGGGCGTCCTTGTTCCCTTGCATTCATCGGATGGCTCCTGTGTACCACAGGGCCTTTGCATAGGCTCTGCCCTCTGGGACATCTTTTCACCTGCTTTTATGCCAGCTCATCTTTTCTATCTCAGCATCCCCACGTTTTTTAGAGAAGGCTTTTCTGACTGCACCGATGGGCTGCAGTCTCCCTATCAGTTTCTCATGGTACTAAACACTGCGATTTTATACACACGTCATCGTTTGGTTAGGGGCTGTTGGTTAGGGGATTCACTAAACTGTAATCTCCATCAGAGCAGGCACAGAGTCTGTTTGGGCTCATCCTTGATTCCCCTGTGCCTAGCACAGGGCCTGGCATACAGTGGGCACCTAACCAATACTTGTTCAACCCTCGTGACTTACAGAAATGAGCTTGGATTCTTAGTTCATGTATAAACACATGTATGTGTATATGTGCATGAGTGTATTTATGCTGTAATTAATACCTACAGCTTCGATTTCATGATCTTCATACGAGAATAAATGCTTAGAAACCCCCTTTCCTCAGCACTCCTGAACCAAAGAAGGGGGCTGCCCAAAGCCTGCTGGGTCATTTGGCACAGGGGGCCTGGCGTGGACATCCCACCTAGCGAGGTCTTCTGAAGAGCCCCTCCTTGTCACCCTCCCTCCCTGTCACACTCCCTCCTTTTACTCCTGGTTTCTGTCCACATCATTGTTCATTGGGTGACATCTTTGCTCTCCCTGAAGCTACCCAGGATGGCAAGTGAGTGGCTGTTTGTCTCCTTAGCCCCCACTGACCAGTAGGACCAAGGCTAGCCACCCTGGCTTTGCAGAGAGGATGTAGGAAAGGGTGGATGTGACTCCTGCTTGGGGCTGGCGCTCAAGGTGACAGGGCCCAGCCAGCTGTGCATTAGAGAGCAGCACCTCTGAGCCACTGAGAAATGGTTTACATGCCCCATCCCCTTCTTGTTGGAGACAAATATCTGGGACACTTCACATGGGGTGATTTTTTTCCTGCACTTTGAAAACACACAACCAGCTGTTTTGAGTCACCCACCTACACTCCCAGCAAAAGGGTGAAGTCATTGGTGATGAGGGGACCACATGCCTCCTTTGGCCCCTTCGCTATGAATGACTGGCACAGGAACGCTCACATAGAATAGGGTCACAGAGGCTTTAAATCACCACGTAAAACCACACGCTCGGTTTCCCCTTTGGGCAGGTGCTCAGCCAGACACCGGCATCTTCCTCCCTGGCCACATGGCCCTTTAAATATTGCATTTCAAACAGGAACGGGCCAGCGGTCAGAGGAGGCGGTGTGGAGGGGACTCTTCTGTTTTAGGAGAGGAGCCCCTATTCAGTCTTTGCCTTTGGTTCATCCACCTCGTGCTTCTTCTTTGAAGGAGTGGGGTTGATTCAGTACTTTGGGGACTTGGTGACATTAATTGATCTGTTTTATGTAACACAAAGTCGTTATTAACAGCATCCTAGATCATAAAAAAGGTATAACAAGAGACAAGGGGGGTTTTTTTTTTCCCCTTGAAGATAATAGCAGCTGCACCAAGGAATAGAGGGGTCGGGGAGCAGCTCTCCGATTGGTGGCTTGCACCCCGCATTGACATTTCTGCAGTTTCATCAGAAATTCTAAATAATCCATGTGAAAACGGGCAGTTATTTACCGAAGATATACGCGCTGCATGTGCCCGTAATGCACTGAAGACATAATCTTGGCTCTCGGAGCTGCCTTTTGTGTATGGCGGCGGCAGCTTGCAAAAGCCTCAGACGGGGCATTCTGAGACATCTGGGGGGGAAACTGAGTTAGTGGGTGACAACGTATGCAGGCTTGACAACATGAATGCTAAAGAAATCCATCTCCACTGCAGACAGCAGGCGGAGTAACTAAGTAGGCTCATCTGGACCAACTCGCAGAGCCAGGATCCAGGGCCTTTTTGTCTTTTCAAGCTGGTTCCCATTTTCTGTAGGTGAAGAAAAGCATCTTCAGCTCTTGGGGCAGGAGCAGGTCTGTGGGATTCCGTCTCTTCTGTTTTGTCAGTGCCCATCAGCAAGAAGGTCTCTCAGCACCTGGGCTTACTTTTCCGTTTTAGGCTAATAGGGCAGGATGGAGAAACGCAACCATGTGGAGGGATGTGGGTCCAGCTTCTGTCTGGGACTGAGAGCCCTGGATTCCCCTGGCTGGATTCGTATTTGGGAAATAATGCGGGATGCTCTCAAGGGCCCCTTTTCTGTCTCGGGAGAGCCCGGCAGCCAGACCCCCATCCTCCCCTCTGGCTCCCCGTTGAACTTGAGTGTGTAAGAGTGAACGTGCGGGGTCAGAGCACTGATGGGGGCGCGGGCAGGCCGTCCCTGCAGCCCGGCGCTCAGTGCAGTGTTCTCCGTCCTAGGAGAGGCAGGAAATGGGGTGGACACAAGACTCCGTGTAACGGGGCTCACAGCGCGGATGTCCGTTCTCCTGGGGTTTGCACGAGCCTGGAGCTGGCTCACACCACAC
Source organism: Propithecus coquereli (assembly GCF_000956105.1). Classification (NCBI taxonomy): domain Eukaryota; kingdom Metazoa; phylum Chordata; class Mammalia; order Primates; family Indriidae; genus Propithecus; species Propithecus coquereli. Next base: position 1,489,646 of record NW_012152729.1, on the reverse strand, counting down.
ACCCGCACCCCGACCCACACACCCCTGCCCAGGCCATCGGGAGCTGGGACGCTCTTTCTCTACACTGACTACTGACCTCACAGTTTGATTTTGGATTCGACTCTCGCGCTCAGGGTCACAGCTCGGGAATTTGAAGCACATGCTTCACACGGGTTCATAGAGCCATTTCCCTAATCTGGGGCAGCCCTGGCTATAGAGTTTGGAATTTGCTGCTTTTCACGAGGTTACTTTGCCGGGTGATTTTTGTGCAGTCTTGAAAATCAGATTTATTCCTAACAGAGCTTTCCTCTGGGGCTGTTTTTCCATTACTGTTTTTCTTATTTATTTATATGGGTGTGACATACAGCGGGAGGCGGAGAAGGGGCGTGTGAGAGAGAGAGAGCGAGAGAGAGAGACCCTGGGAGCTGCAGAGGGAAGAATTGCTTGGCCCCGTCTAAAGCATTTGTATGACAGTCCCTTCCAGAAATGTGTTCGCGTGACAGACTGTCTCGGATCCGGCGAAGCTGAGGCTGCTTTTCCAGCACATATTATGAATTCCAAAATGTATAATAAATACACATTTTACAAAAGCAATATGTGTTTTAAAATGTAATATATGCAAACAATCTTATAAATCACCAGGCCTGACGCTAGTCAGCCGAAGAGGCTTCTGGGGAAATGGTGTCGTGCGTGTGCGTGTGTTTTTAATAATGTAAAAATATGTGTAATATGTTTGAAAAACAACAGCCAAAAACCCCTTCTACCTGCCAACTTTACAATACTTATTTCCCCAGAGCCTGCTGTATCCTAGACTCTCAGGGAAATAACAGGGGCTTACATAAAAAGTATAAATATGAATTAAGATGTGAGAGCTCCACCCGTCTCGATATATATTTCCCTGATGGACTTGACTGGCCGAGCCTTCATATGTCAAAAAATATGCATTTTATGGTCTTCACGCAAAGGTTTCTGTAGTGTTATTACATAAGGCAGAGCGACAGACAGCAAGAGAAGGGAGAGTTTCAGCGAATCCCCCACGTTCCGACACACCCCATGGAGCCTTATGCTGTCATAGTGTGAAGGGCTAAATGTCAACCTAGACTACGAATTTTGTGCCCTTTGTCAGCTGGCGACACCCTTTGCATTTTTTTCAGGCCCATTTTTAGTATTTAATGGTTTAATGGCGCTTTCCTGGTGTTGGGTAGTAATGGTCACAATGGGATTTCTGGCTCTCGCAATTACCCTCGACTGGATCCCTTAATCTCTTCAAGTAGTTACATGGGTCTCATCGCTTTGTGGGTCCTAATCCAGGCTTGCTTACATCTCCACCCACCCAACCACAACTAGCAAAGGGAACCAGAATTTCTCAAGCGTTGCAACCAAATTTCTAACACAAAAATGAGACAGATGTCCAAAGTAAAATATATTTATAAAGAAGAATTCTGTTACAAAGTGCATATTGGAAAAAGAATATATACCTATGATTAGATGAAAGGACGTTCATTTCCGTGTTGTTTATAATACTGAAAAAATAGAAGCAAAATAAATTCCCCACAATGAGTGATTCCTCAAATAAATTATGGTACATCTAGGCAGTGGAATACTATGCAACCATTGCAAAAAGACCACTTAGAGACTTGGAAAAGGTTTCGAGATATATTAGCAAATACAAAAAGCAGATTATAAAACAGACCGATTTGAGAGCATTTCATATTCTGCTACACATGTTATCATCGTGTTATTACTTATTGAGGGGTAAAAGTGCTAGATATTCAATACAAGCCCATTTTAATGTTTTAGTATGTAATAATACACTTAATATATTAGTATTTGACATAGATTTATATTTATAAAAACTTGTTTGGGAGAATATATCTCAAAATGTTAACATTGGTTATCTTGGGTCAAGGGCAGATTCAGGATCATGTTTTATTTTCTTCTCTTTGCCTATCTGCATTCATTTTTCCAATGAATAAAAATTATTTTTAATAAGAATTTTAAAATGTATGTCTTATAAAAAGAATTTTAGTGGCCTTAGGAAAATAAGCTGACAGATAAATGCTTAAAGGCTACCATGTACATAAAGGAAATCAGGCAGTAGAAAAAGTACTAAGTCGGCAGGTGGCATTGCAACATGCCTCTGACTCTTACACCTTTAGGGAATTTTGCTGGGGATGCCCATGTTCTCTTACATGTGACTACCCAGGACCAGGCCTGGAGAGTTACAGGGTGAAGCCAGTATCAGATTCCTACCTTTAAGTCCTTTCACACTGGCACCCAGAAATGGGACATGGCCAGAAGAGACCAAAATGACCCCTTTTTCTGGATCTTGAAATAGTTGTGCATGAAGCAAAGGGGCTCCACGTGCACCCTTGGGACCAATCATAAGACTCTTTTCACTTGCCCACCCAGGACCCTATACAGCATTTTCATAATATCAATAACTACAATGTCCTCAGGAAGCAATACCAAAAAGAGGATGAGATTGGTAAATAGTTGCCTGAAACCTAGTGTCAGCCAAGTTTTATTGGAATATAGCAACACTCTTGTTTACCTATTATCTATGGCTTGTTTTGCATAACAATGGCATATTGAGTAGTTGAGAGTTGCGTAGTTGACCAGTGAGCCCACAAACTAAAATATTTACTGTGTTTGCTGTTTTGTTATATATTTATTTATTCGTTATCTGTTTCTCTGTCTGAGATGTGGTGTCCATTATGTCAGGAACTTGGTTTCCCTAACAGGTCTTCCGTTAGCATTAAGAATAGTGCGTGGCACATAGGTAGATAATCAATAAATCAATATTGAATGAATGAAACTGAACACAAAAGAGCAAATGAAGGACTTAATGCAAAAGAAAACATAAGCCAAGGAAAAGAAGACAGTCCTATGCAACTGTATCACATTAGTAAAGAATGAAATAACATTTTTTTAAAGGAGACCAAAAATCATAAAACAATGGAACAAGAAGAATGACTGCAAGGTTGAGGACCAAACAACACTACTAAAGGACTCGTAGCTAAATTAGAATAGCAAAGACTATTGGATTAAATATGATTAGCTAAAATAAAATTTAAGAAAAGGCTTAAATTAATCATGGTGAGTGCAGAGGCAAAAAAAGACTTGGTGATAAGAGAAAACATCCGTCAATGGATGTTTAGATTGTTTTCATATCTGGGCTATTGTGAATCCTGCAATGAATTTAGGAGTGCAAGTATCTCTTCAACATACTGATTTCAGTTCCTTTGGATATATACCCAGTAGTGTGATTGCTGGATCATATGGCAGTTCTATGTTTAAGTTCTTGAGAAACCTCTATGCTGTTTTCTATAATGGCTGTAGCAATTTATACTCCCATCAACAATACACAAGGATTCCCTTTTCTCTACATCTTCAGTAACACTTACCTTTTTTTAAAAAAATATGAGCCATCCTAACCAGTGTGAGGTGATAGCTCAGTGTGGTTTTGATTTGCATTTCCCTGATGGTTAGTGATGGTGAGCACCTTTTCATATATCTGTTGGTCACTTGTATGTCTTCTTTGGAAAAATGTCTGTTTGGTTCTTTGCCTATTTTTTAATCATAGTTTTGGGTTTTGGTGGTTTTGATTTTTTGGGATTTGTGTTTTTTTTTTTTTGCTATTCAGTTGTACGAGTTTATGTATTTTGGATAGTAAACTTTTATCAATCTATGGTTTGCAAATATTTTCTCCCATTCCACATTTCTCCCATTCTCCCATTTTGTTAATTGTTTGCCATGCAGAAGCTTTTTAGTTTATATAATCCCACTTGTTTATTTTTGTTTTTCTTGTCTGTGCTTTTTGTGTTATATCCAAAAAATCATTGCCAGTGTTAAGGAACTTTTTCCCTACGTTTTTTCCTAGGAGTTTTATAGTTTCAGGTCTTGTATTTAAGTCTTTAATCCATTTTGAGTTTTTATCTATGATGTAAGATAAGGATCTAACTTCATTCTTTTGCATGTGGATGTCCAACTTTCCCAACATCATTTATTGAGAAGATGATCCTTTTCCCATCATCTATTCTTGGCACCTTGGTTGACATTTAGTTGACCATCTATGCATGGGTTTATTGCTGGGCCCTGTATTTTATTCCATTGGTCTATGTGTCTGTTACCACAATCCTTTCTAACATGAGCAGTTGTTTCCCGCAGAATACAGGAGCATGTTAGATACTTTTTTATTAGTTGCTGTGTCTTATTTGTGGAGCTGGCGATTGCTCCTTTGGCTCAGATGCAAGACTCAGTTCTGAGAGGAGCAGGGTTAATATTTCATGCAACCTCTTTCAAGCTGTGGCTATCTGTCCTCTTGTCTTGAGCCTGTTCTGCTTTAGAGATGGTTTCCAGTGCCTGCCAAGCTTCTAAGTACAAAGAATAATACTGTTGTTGAGAAGATGCAAAACTACATGAATGAAAAGATCTGGTTGCCTTTATAGCACTGTATAAGACCAGGAGAAGTGTGGAGACAAGGGAATCCCTCAGTACTGATACCTTAGAGAGTTCAGTAGCAAATGCCATTGGGTTCCTCATTACCTTTGTTTTAAAATTATTTTTTTAATATAAAAGACACAATATTCCAATGAATATGAGCTGGTCCTTTTCTTCTTTATAACAAGACACAGTATATCATTTTCAGATCCCTAATATGTGATAAACTATAAATACATTGTATACTGCTAACCCCTAGTAGAGTAAAATATCCAATAGGTTTATTTATGACAGATATATTCATCTTTTGGATGGCTGGTAACAAAAACCTGATTACTATCTGGGACTCAGTTTTCTAAAAACTCCTTGGAGGGTAAAGCCAATACTTTTGACTGGTTCACTGGAGTCAAAACTTCTGTCATAGCTTAAAATTTGTGCAAAATGAATTAACTCCAAGGTGAGGAAAAAAAATCTGTAAGATGACCAGCATCCTGATTTGTAAAGGTTACATGGGACACATAGACAGGAAGGTTAAGACTGAAACAAAGTTGTTTCATATTCAGCTGAGAAGTGTGGGGTTGCCCCATGGGAAAAAAAAAAGACAGGTGAAAGTTCTCTGGAGCTGTCCTCTAACTTTCTTCCAGTATTAGGAACACTTTGCCAAAAACAAGCATGCTGGGATTGACTCACTATGGACTCTGAAACTGTAATTATAACATGATGATTGTAAAGTTATTTAACAGGAGATTGACAATAACAATAACAAAAACCTTATTTTAACTGAGAAGAATATCAAGATCCACATTTTTATAATTATTCAGTTTGAGAACCTTCTTCCTTGGGTTTAAACGATCATTTACCAAATTAGTGGCAAAGAATAAAGCACCCAAGAATGTTTCCTTGTGGACACAAAAATTACAAGCTGTATCTGTCTGTCCACCATAAGCAAGGCAGATGAATTCAAAGACGAGTGAATCAGAAAATCTTCCGTGACTGCTCTCCTAGCTTTTATTAGGCACGTTGGTGACCCACAGACAGAAATGCTCTCATTGGGTGACAACTACAAAGTGAACAAAGTCATGAGAATTTAATTCATCTACAATTTAGGGACTTGCTCTCCTCCAAAAATGGTGGACCCTAAGGAAAACACCATCACATTTTTGGATTTTAATAAAGATTTCATGTACCCGGTAAGAAAGACAAATAGGGTGACATGTGGAGCTAAAAGCCAGAGAGACTGGCCTTGCTCTGGGACTCTGGAGCCACAGTGCTGCCCTTGAAAATGATTTGTCATCTTAGGCAAGGTTGGTATTAAGTAAACCCGGGGTGACTTTCAGTTCATTCTGAAAATTAAATATTTTCATTAGATAGAAAACAAGGACATCAACATGCAGTTTGTCAGCCCTGAGATTTGTCATGATTAAAATGCTGAGATTGTGCCAACAGTGTTTTGTAAGTCAACTTAGCAAGTGTTTGTCAAGCCCTTAGCAAGTCCTTTTGAGAAAAATTTTTAAAGTGTGAGACGTAATTACTCATCTTAAGGATCTTGCCAGTATGTTTAATGAAAACAATTCACGATACCCAAAAATACATTCTATAATTTAACCATTTTTTTCAGTTTCTATAGTATCTCTCCTCTTAAAAAAAAAAAAAAAAAAAGCTTGGTATTTTGTACATATTTGACCTATTCTAATCAACAGAAATTCCTCCTAAACCTTGGGAAGTAGAAAGGAAAATGACAGAGAATGGTCCTAAGGATGTAGCAGTTTCTGAAATAGCCTTGACTTGGTCCATATGATGAAATGTTTGTCCCATCCCCAAAACATCCTTTTCCCTCGTGTAAACAAAGATTTCCTACATTCATGGAGAACTCGACAGTTGTCTTAAGTGGTTCTCCTGTCAGTATGAAATTATTTTTTACTTTTGAAAAAATAAGAAAATAACCACAGCAGAAATATAAGATTACATTTAAGACCCAAAGAAACCATTTCACTCTATATATCAAAACATCATTTTATACGATTTAAATATATACAGTAAAAAATACAATTGAAAAATTAAAATATAATGAAAAAGAACCAAAGAAACAGGGGAGTATAATTTCCTTATATTTTACTAATTTCAATATTGTGCAAATCTGTACCATGTCGGTAATAATACTGTAAGAAATACAGCTCCCACAACAGGTATAAGAAAAAATCCTCAACATCACAAATCATCAGAGAAATGCAAATCAAAACCACAGTGACATATCATCTCACCCTAGTCAGAGTGGCTACTATTAAAAAGACAGAAAATAACGGATGTTGGCAAGGATGCTGAAAAAAGGGGACTGTTATACACTGTTGGTAGGAATGTAAATTAGTATAGCCACTATGGAAAACAGTATGGAGATTTCTCAAGAAAACTAAAAATAGAATTACCATTCAATCCAGCAAATCCCACAACTGGGTATCTACCCAAAGGAAAAGAAATCAATATATCAAAGGGATACCTGCATTCTCATTGTTTATTGCAGGAGTATTCACAATAGCTAAGATATGGAAAGGAATCAACCTAAGTACCCATCAGTGGATGGATGGATAAGGAGAATGTGGTATATATATACAATGAAATACTATTTGGCCATGAAAAAGAATGGGATCATGTCATACGCAGCAACATGGGTGGAACTGGAGGTTATTATCTTAAATGAAATAATCCAGGCACAAAAAGACAGATATCACATGTTCTCATATATGGGAGCTAAACAAAGTTGATTACATGAAGATTGAGAGTAGAAAGACAGAGAACAGAGACTAGGAAGGGTGAGAGAGGGCGAGAGGAGAAGATGAAGAGAAGTGACTTAAAGGGTACAAACATACAGTGAGACAGAAGGAATAAATTCAGTGTTCAGTAGCAGAGTAGGGTGACTATAGTTAACGAAAATGTATTGTGCTCAGGTGATGGACACCCTAAATACCCTGACTTGATTGCTATGCATTATATAGATGTAACAAAATATCACATGTCCCCCATAAATTTGTACAAATAAAGAAATGTAAAAAAAGAAATATAGCCGTCAGCCATTAAAAACAATTACTACTCCAATGCCTGGTTTCCTAAACAACACAACTAATTAGATCAGAAAATTCATGTTACACGATTTGCTACATGAGAGAAAAACAAGAGTTTAAAACATGGGGCACGGAAACTTCATCATCTAATCAGTCCCCGGTGCCATCCTTCCCTGTCCCCGCCCATCACTCTTTATCGCCACCAACTTTAGAGTTAGGTGTGGAGTAAAGGGTATTGCTTATAGACTAAAGCCTCCAAAAGTTTCACACTGTTGCTGAGCAAAAGCGTATACGGGCATACCTCATGTTATTGTATCATGTTTCACTTTATCACACTTCACAGATACTGCGTTTTTTACAAATGGAAGGTTTGCGGCAACCCCACGTGGAGCAAGTCCATCAGTTCCATTTTTCGAAAAGCATCTGCTCGCTTCATGTCCTCGGTGTCAGCATATTTTAGCAATAAAGTATTTTTTTAATAGAAGTATGTACATTTTTATATGTGATGCTATTCCACACGCGATAGACGACAGTGTAGTGTAACTTTTGGAGGCTTTAGTGACTACGATAATTTTATATGCACTGGAAAACCAAAAAATTTGTATGACTCACTTTATCGTGATATTCATTTTATTGCTATGGTCTGGAACCCAACCCAGAATATCTCTGGAGTATGTAGTGAAAGTCTTGATTATGTGTGGGGGAGTTTAACTAATTGGAATTTCTAAATGTAGAAACAAACCTCCAAAAAAATCTTCCAGTAAGAGGTGACCATGTGAACTTGTGCCTGAGCATCTGCCAACCATGACCACCTGAAGCTTCATCAAGTGATAATTATGCTTTTAGATTTTGAGAATCTCCTTTCAAAAACCTAAGAGGAAAATATATGTATATATTTGCATTCAGTATCTATACATGGGAGGATTTCCCATCCAGATGGCATGGTAAATTCATTCCCTCATCTCTAGCATACAAAGTCTAGGAAGAAAAAGTCAAATATATAGCTGGACTCAAATGCTTGATAGATATCTCCATGGACCAGAAATGGAACAGAAATACAAAGTAATGAGACTGTCCATCCAGAGATAGGCAGTGACACCCTAGAATTGGGCTGCCATGGGGCGATAGAGACTAAACGTGAAAGAGGGGAAATCAGTAGGCTCTGTGTTTGAATCCAGAGGCTAGGGGAGGGTTAAAAGAGGGGAAAAAATTAAAAATTAAAGTCCTGCTCACTTACTCCCTGAAGATACAGCTTTAGAGGGGACTGTGGACATGGGGATGTAGGAGGACAAAGACAGAGCTTCCAGAGAAATCCGCAGTTCCAGTGGCTGTGCCTACAGTATTCCCAATATCACAGTGGGACAAAAGTCCCATAATATACACTTGACAAGGATGAGATATCCTCTGATGGAATACTGTATGGCCTTTAAAAAGAAAGGAATAGATCAGAACAAACTGGTACAGGAACGTCTCCAGGGTATATTGTCACGTGAAAAGCACTAAGTGCAGAAGAGTGTGGTTTAGTAGGAATCCTTGGAGTAAAAAAAAGAAAAGGATGGATGGATTATGTATATTATGAGCATTTTATGCATAAATGTTGATAGTATGTACATGGAAAATGCATCTGAAAAGATACATGAAGGTGGCCTACTGAGAACAGTGAGAATTCATTTTTACTTTATGCCTTCCTATTTTTAAGTGGAATTTTCTAGCCACATGGTAAAATAATTCTAATTTTGTATCCAACAGGGGTTATTTAGATAGTAGGTTTATGGATCTTTCATAGTCTTCATATTTTAATAAATGTTTTCCAAATGATCCATAGCCCTTACATCTATATCTTGTTAGAAATCCTATTTCTCTCTGAAGTTCCTCCTTGAGCACATGAACCCCCAAAATATTACCAAATGAAGGTTAGAACACCCCTATCAGTTAGCCTCATAGCATGCTGAAGGCGGGTAGACCATATAAAGCAGGAGTATTGCATACTGTCTAGTGGTATTTTTCTCCCAGGGGTCAAAAGATACCCATAACAAATATTGATTGCGATTGAATATTTTTATATTATACTGGTGATATTGATATGTATTTTGAATATCAACCAGTTGAATATCAATATTGTAGCAGATGTGTTTTTTTTTTTTTTTTTACTTCTCCCAAACTAACTATTGGGAGTGATGTTAAGCTCTTTGAGGGCAGTGTTTGCGTTTTATTTGTTTTGTGTCCTTAGACTCCAGCACAGTGCTTATAGCACAAATTAGATGCTCAATAAATATTGGCAGAAGAAATTAAAGGAGAAACTGAAGGACTTTCTTTCTCCTACTTCCCTCTATTGGCAACATGTCTGCAACGGAAGTTAATATAAAGTGTCATATTTATTGGTTTAACAAATATAGACTGAGAATCATTTTAGACACAGCTGTTTTTTAGAGTAGCCAATCTCAGACTTTTCCACTTTAAAGACCAATAACACTTCACCAAAAAAAGAAAAATGGGGGAGAGACAAATATAGGATACTCAATATTTTATTTTGTGATGTAAAGTCATTTGAAAATATCTACTGCCGTCTACTATCACTACCATGCCATTAATGAAAGGACATTTAACCCTACATTTAGAAAAATAGGAAGGATATGATCTCAGAATAAAAGCCAGTCCTTTAAGTAAATATTGTTGTGTGAAAACTGTCCTCAACAAGAGTGTGGGCCGAGGAGACAGCATGATTTTTAAAATAAAGTATAACGTGAAAAGAATCTCAGCATCATGAGTCATTAGGAAAATACAATCTCAGATCACTTTGCGGTACTTCTAGATACTTATTAGAATGACTAAAATTATCCAAACTTACAATACCAAGTGTTGGCAAGGAGGTAGAGCAACGTTAACATTGTTGATGGTGATGCAAAATGGTACATCCACCTTGGAAAATATTTGGGCAGTTTCTTATAAAGTTAAACATATGACCAAGGTCCAAGCAATTTCACTCCTAAGTATCTACCCAAGAGAAATAAAAACATATGCCCACAAAGACGTGTACATGAATGTTCATGGCAGCATTATTCATAACAGCTAACAGGTGGAAACAATCCAGACGTCCATCACTGGAGCATCCCTGCCATGGGATATCACTTAACAATAAAAAGGAACAAACTGCTGATACATGGGGCCACATGGATGGATCTCAGAAGCACTATGCTAAGTCAAAGAAACCAGACACTACCAAAAAAAAAAAAATACTTAGTGAATTATTCCATTTATATGGCATTTTGGAAGAATCAGAATAATAGGGACAAAAATCAAGTCAGTAGTTTCCTGGGTTGGGACCAGGGAAGGTGAGTTGACAAGAAAAGGGCAAGAAGGAATTTTTAGGGACAGAACTGTTCTGTAAGTTGATTGTGGTGGTGATTACTTGACTATTTACATTTGTCAAAACTCATAGAACTATACACTTGAAAGGGGAGAACTTTCCTACATGTAAGTTTAAAAGCCTCACTTAAAAAAACAAAACTAAACTAAAATCAATGAATGATAAATACCAAATTAGGACAAAGGGCACATTCTTAGAACAAGTACAGGTGCTAAGTTAGATGATGAGGATAAAATGAAATAATAACCAAAGAGCTTTTCAGCCCAAATGTGGAGTCAGCCCAGGTCTTTATTCCGAAATGTTGCATGCACAGTGGCTTCTGAACAGTCTCCGGTGGTGGGCACTGCTGGCGGCCAGGCTTCTGCACATCCCTGGAGCGTTGCCTGGGCTCACCCTGTTCGCAGTTGCGCCGCTATAAGTAGCTAGTCGGGTTCCCTGCTGTTCATCGTGCCCCTTTGCAGGAAGGACGTCTCAGGGATAGCAACCAGGCCACCCTCCAGGTCCCCCCTGGGTCTCCATGGTTATCCCTAAGCAAGGGGAGAATGCAGTGTTTCGGGTTGCACCAACCCCTCATTTTAAAACAAAGGGCTGATGAAAGGGCAGGTGTGCCCGGAGCCCTCTGCGATTAGCTGTAATTCTTGGCAGAGTGCGACATGCTTATTCTTCTGAATTAGCGCAGAGCACAAGGCGTTTACCACGGTGCTAATTGCTATTGCAGGAAAACAAGCTGTCCCAGTATGTGGGCATGAGGCAAGACAAAACAGATGCCAAAGCCATTCAGGGCCATACCCTGCGTTGGGCTCTGAGCTGGCGGCTGAGAACGAGTCTGTCTAAACGTCAGTCTCCTGTGGGTAGGGTACAGGGATGTGATTCCAGCTGGGTAGCTGGGCAACCACACACCCCTCTTCCTCCCTGCAACACGCCCGGCACTTGCATTCAGTTCTGCTCTACACACGCATGTGGAGGTAGACAGGGAAACAATGCGCCACATTCTAAAGCATTTCCTGCAAAACTCTGCAGTATAGACCATCTCCTCCTCTGTAAGGGAATGATTGTGCTCAAGCTAAGCCGACTGTAGGCCAAGTTTAACTCATAGCACCACACTTCTTAAATAATGCAGTCTAGGAAAAAGAGTATAAGTTCAGTCATTTATTGTGGGAAAAAAATATTTATCCACATCCAACTTCCTGTTCCTTCTTGTCTTCCCACACCTCACCAGAGCCATGTGGAGATGGAACTATCTGGTAAATCAAACCTTCTGAAATCTTCCAAGTATACTGATGGGGACAATAATAGCATTCCTATCACTGCCCATTTTTATCAGCAGATACACTCAGTGGTGATGAGGGGACTTCACAAATTGAAAAAAATCAATGCCCTTCCTGGAGTCCTTAATTAACTTCTGTAATACTTTAGCTAAAAATAAAACTGTGGGAAAAAAATAAAATAAGGAACAAGTTCACTTAATGGAAATGTACTTGTCATCTGGAAGATGAATGGAAGCAGCAGTGCTGAGTCTTCCAGAATCTGCAGGGGTGTGCCGGGTTTGCTCCAAAGTTCTAGCCCAGCTGCCCTCGAGGCTGCCCCGGGCTGGACCACGGCTGCTGATGGAGGGGTTGCTGGATGCACGGGATTCCTGGCAGGTGATCAGGGTGCAGGAGGGAAAAGGCATCCTGTAGCAAGGAAGCCATCACCTGATGTCATCTGGGCTTGTCCCCTTTGCATAAAAACGCCCATGAGTTAGTGCACGTTCCATTGTCAAGGCCAGGATGCTAGATTAATACAAACCTGAGCCTGGTGAATCATCACGGGGGACTCCTCTGTATGCCCAAACCCCACCTCTCCAAACCTCATCAGAATTACTCTCCTCCATGGAACCCAGCTGCCCCATTGCAGTTGGGGGTGGTCATGCTGAAGCCATGTATTTCCTGTGTGAGCAGGATGCCCCCAAGACCCTGTTCCCAGATGCAAGGAGTCAAAAAGGGAATGCATAGTCCATGGAACCAAAGGGAATATATATTGATGCAGTAGAAAGATGGATCAGAAACACCTTCTCCTGCTGCCCTTTCTCCTAATCCCAATCAAGCTCACCTGCCATATGTATTTTTTCCCTCTTCAACACCACCATGCTCCTGAGGCTCTCGTAAAAATATGATCAAACCACAAATCGTGCTTTTACTTTTTCATCACCATGCAGTTGACTGCAGGGGTATCCTGAAAGTACTGAAAGCTTGAGTGGAGTCAGGATACCTGGGTTCAAATCTCCTTTCTGCCCCTTAATACCCAAGCAGTCATGGCCAAGCCCCTTCAGTGCTTGAAGTTTGTCTTCACATCTGTAAAATGTGGACACATTGATTACTATTACTCCTTCACAGAAGCTTTGTAAACATTCTAGGTGACATCTCTCATGACACCTGGCAACTCACAGCTCTCCATATAGTTCTTGAATCTCAAAGGGGAAGTGTAGATATTATCTCACATGTAAGCTTGCTTCAGAAAGCTTCATGTATAGTAACTCCTTAAAATTTGTAGTAGTTCCATTCCCCACCCCACCTCCAAAAATGCAGAATTTGTGACAACAGGTTTATAAAAAATACTGGAATTCAGAGAAGAACCCAGCCTCAACTGCCTACTAGGTAGAGGCTGTGAGCACTGTCTTTGCCTGTAGGACCTAAAGGTTACATTTGCATTTGTAATCACTGCCCTACCATGTTTTGATGAATTGGAGAACAGCTAGATCTTTCTCTTGGAAAACTTCAGTCTCTTTGCTGTAAAGAGGAAGTGGTTTGTTTTCAGAATTGACTGCTACATTTCCCTGGTTCCTCTACTCTCTGTTGGCAATGGAGAAAGTGGCAGGTTTGGGAAACTCTTGGTGGAAGATGAAGTAGCTCATGTGACACCTGGGCCCAGTGGCTGTTTTACATTTTCATTACTGTCCTGGGGAACTCTTGCTTTTCCCTTCAGGACACTTTGTGCTTTGGCCAGCAAACCTTGACACACCTGCGGAATAGACCTGAACCACCTTGCTCTGTCACCAGTCAAAATGCTTCAAATCACTACGGCCATGATTATACAAACACCCAGAATCTCCTAACAAAGTGGGTGTTCCCCAGTGGAGACTGAAAACCTACCAGGGAAATTCCAGAGGGGCTGATGAGGTCATGGGCCAGCGTTTCCAGGGTGACAACACAGAGATTTCCTCCTTCCTCATCTAAAGTATTTCTCCAAAGTACCAAATACCCAGCAGGCTGATGGGAGTGCTTGAAACCACTTTGTTCCAGTGATGTAGCCAAAGCACCACAGCTTATTCCAAGAGTCCTGTGTAAAAAGTTACCATTCACGGGAAACCATTTTGGAGTTCAAGGGCAATAGAATTCTGAAAACCGCATCCAGCACCAAGTTGGGCAGCGAGGAAACTAGCTTTGGCCAGAAGGAAACTGCGGCAAAGCTGACCTAGCTCACTTCCACCCACCATTTCCCCTTGTGATTGCCACTCAGCCCCAGGACATCTGGGTCCCCAAATGATTCCACCCTTGTCTCCAAGGCCAGGTTATTCCTTTGTCCATGTGCCCTCGGCCTCCTGGCAATAAAGGGACACCACAACCTCCTAAGATTCTGACTGGGAGGATCTTGGGGCTCTCGTCAGGAGCCTGGCATTTCTAGAATCACCTGTACAAGGGCAGTTAGGAGGAAAGTTGTCAAAGAAGAAAGTGAAAGCTCCCTAAGCTTTGAAGGGAAGGGGAATGGATGGAGGATATAAGCATGAAATTTAATGGGAACCACGAAACCCTGCACTTCTTTCCGGAAGTGGATGTGGGTACCTTGAGGGAACAGGGAGGAAAAACTATTCAGGAAAGCCAAGTAAAGGGAGATGAGGGAGAAAAGGAGCATGGGTAGTGAAAGTTGGGGTCCTGTGACTCAAGAAACTGCCTCCCTGGCTTTTACTGGCTGTTGTTCCCCTGTCGCCGGCACCTTCCAGCCAGGGCTGCCAGGTACGCACCCCTCCCTTCTAATCTTACAAGAATAATTTAACAGTAGTGTGATTTGTGCAGCCAATAGCAGGCGTCTGGAGTCTGTGAAGTAAGAGGTGAGACAGGAGGGGTCTTGGAACCGGCAGCTCCCTGGGCCCTGCATTAATTCCTCCTTTTCCAGAGATATTTTATGCAATTATTAGCAAGAATATATACGTGAGCATGTATTTGTGTATATAGTTCCCCTTTTAGTAGTACACAAATGGTAACATAGTAGACACACAGCTGTATATTTTTACTTTTTTAAATGTAACAATATGTTTTTAAAATAATTCCTTAATCTTTTATGGACACATAGTATTTCATTGTATGGATTTAAGTAATTTGTTTAACCAGTCCTGCTGATGGATCTTTAGGTTCTGTCTAATCTTTTGCTATTCTCTGCAATGCTACAATTAATAATCTTGCATATAAATCTTTTAACAAACGTGCGGGTATATCTGTTGCAGGAATTCCTGAAAGAGAAATTGCTAGGTTAAAAGTTAGGTACACCAATAACAATGAACACACCTAGCACCCAGATCTTGGTCTCTAAATACCATTCTGCACTTTAAAAAGGAACCAGGGCTCCTTGCAAAGTGGCCACTTCCAGAACAGGAGCTGGGAAAGCATAAGATGAAGCTGGGATGTCTTATTGGGCCAGAAAGTAAAGAAGTGCTCAAAGAGAAATGAGGACATGTCAGAAGACGCAGAAATTCTAGCCTGAAAGGGCTCTCACTGGCCAACATGAAGCAGTTTGGGCATCAAAATAAATAATGATTAATTAACATTACAACACAATAGAACCCATTAAATCCATGGGTCCATACTGATATAAATAGGATATTTACAGAGTCTCAAAATATCTCCCCCCAAGATACTTACTAGTTACAAAAGAAACGATAGAAACCTGGCAGACACATCCATAACCAAGCGATCAAAATAGCATCACCAGTAACAGGGCAAACTGACATACAATGCACGCAACATCATTTCTGTGATATTGTTGTCAAAAATGCATAGCCTGAATCTAATCATGAAGGAACATCAGACAAACCAAGAATAAAGAATATTCTCCAAAACCAATGACCAGCACTCTTCAAAAATATCAAGGTCCTGAAAGACACAAAAAAGACTAAAGAATTATTCTATATGAAAAGAGATTAAAGAGACATGACCACTAAGTGCAACGAATAATCTTAGCTTGGATTCTGGAAAAGGAAAAAAATATTTTACTATGGAGGACATTAATAGAACAGGGGAAAAAATTTGAATAAGATATGTAGATTAGATAATAGTTTTATATCAATATTTCCTGATTTTGGCAACTTTTCTATGGTTACATAACACTGTCTCTGTTTTAAGAACATCTTCAGAGGTAAAGTCATTGGAAAAATAATGTGTGTGTACATATACATGCTTATAGATATAGGGAAGTAGAATTCAAATGTGATAAAATGTTGACATTTAGATAATCCAGGTATACAGAAATTCTTTTTACTATTTTTACAACTTTTCTGTAATTTTGAAATAATTTTTTAAGTTCAAGAAAAATATGTGTACATTTGAAATTTTGATAGATTTTGTCAAATTGCCTGCTGTAGAAATTGTGCACATTTTCTTTCCCACTACCAGAAATGTACAAAAGTGGCACTTCATGTTTACGCAATGTATTCACACATTACACCAGGAGAATTTATTACCTCTCCTAGGAATAGGCAAAGGTATTTTCTTTATTTTACATAACTGAAGCTTCAGAAAGTGTAGACAGTAAGAGTAGTGGTTATGAACACAGGCTTTTGAAACAGTAATTATATGCTATTTCACCCCAATCAGGCTGGCAAACATGATAAAGTTTGAAAATACTGAACGTTGGCAGGAATGTGAAGAAACGAACACTCTTATAATGTGTTGGAGGGAGTGTAATTTAGTACAATCATTTTGGAGAGCAATTTAGCAATATCTAATAAAGTTGAAGATGTGCACATCCTGCAACCCAGAATCCCACATCTGGCTGTATTTCCTAGGGAAACACACGTGTGCACAGACACACACACACACAGCCATGTTCCCCACAGTGCAACACGTAACAGTGACAAACGGGAGACAACCCATGTGTCCACCAAAAGGGGAATGGTTGAAGACATTGTGGTCTATTTATTTCAATACAGCAATTAAAACAGAGGAATTAGAACTGTAGTTTCAATATAGAAAAACCTCAAAAACTTGATTAAAGAAAGAAAATTACAAAAGAATCAGTACCCTTTATGCACATTTTTTTAGAGTACTACATATCATTTGTGAGAATACTCAACGTACTTGTAAGAAAAGTATGAAATCTTTCCCAGGGAGGATACGGCACCAGCATTAGCAGAATGGTTATCTGGGGGAAGAGAGTGAGAGGGACAGGACCGAGAAATCTAAAGGGGAGATTCTTCTCTATTTATAACGTTTTATTGTCCAAAAAAACTGATATAAAGCAAATAAGACAAAAATATTAGCATTTGTTAAATTGGGGTGCTAAGGACATAGGTGTTTGTTAGATTATTCTCTGCACTTTTCTGAACATTTAAAATGTATTTTAGCAAAAGAAAAAAGTGGGTAACAATGAACATGAGCCCTGAAGTCAAATCATCCTGGGTTCAAATCTCCTCCAATACTTGCCAATTGTGTAATGTTGGATAGGACATCTCTAGACCTTAGTTTCACCATGTACAGAACAGAAATAATTATGCTTATTTGAAAAGCGGGTATCAGGACTGAGCATGAAGATATATATACAGCCCTGGGACAGTGTCCCTAAGAGGTGCTCAAAAATAATAGTTATTAATATAATCCATCAGTTTTCAACTGGGGACAGTTGTGCCCCCAGGGGACATTTGGCAGTATCTGGAGACATGTTTGGTTGTCACAACTGTGGGGTGAGGAGATACTACTGGCGTCTAGTGGGTAGGGGCCAGGGGTGCAGCTAAACATTCTACGATGCACAGCACAGCCTACATACAACAAAAAATTATTCAGCCCCAAATCTCGACAGTGTTAGGGCTGAAACACCCCCTATAGTCCAAGGTCACCAGGAACTTGATCAGGGCCACCTTACTCCCAGTTCAGTGCTCTCACCTCTATGACACGTAAGGTTGTTAGGCCATGGCCGTTCTACGAAATGGCTACAGTAACTAGTAACGAGTATCTACCCTCCGTTCAGCCAGTCAGTTTCCTGTTGGGTAAAACTTACCATCTTACCAAATAAAACGACCACTCTGGCACATAGAAAGTTTTCATAAATAGTTCCTGAATGAACGAATGAGTCAATCAACCAACCAGTCCATGAGTACAACCTCTCAAATCATGAAGATCTGGTCACTGTTCTTGGCATACCTCCTTCGATTCTTCATTTGTTTGAAATGAGGGCCTGTTGGGTTTTTACTACCTTATCTAAAGAGAAGAACCAAAAAACAAGTGAGTCACAAGTTCTCAGAGCCTTGTAGCCCATATTGGCGAGGTCCCCTCATAATTCAGAGTCCAGCCTATGGGCTCCAGTGGCCCTTGTCAAGTTACATCTGGAATTTACTGAGATACAGGACTCTTCAGTTTAAACTGACAATGGCCACACAAAGTAAAGTGAGATATTGACCTAAAGATGATGAGCACAATTATGACACTTAAATCTTGTTTGACTTCAGCACAGTGAGCAGAAAGCACTTACTGTTCTTTTATTGCAGTGTCAGGAATATGTACACTCTCTTGCAACTATGTGCTTTTTGCTTTATTGTAGGCTCTGATTCAGAGAACACAGACACTGTGCTTGTTCCGAGGACAATTTTGAGTCCCTGCTGTCACCTTCCTCACCACAGATTCGGAGAAGGTAGGTGGAGTTTCTTTCTGAATTTATTTTTTCTAACGTTTGCTTTGGTAACACTGAAGTTGTCGCCTGTTGTTTGAAGGGATGTAAAAATCACCAAGGGTATTATAATTGGGATATTATAATACGTTTGGATTATCCAAGTGCATTCAAGTATAGTTTCTACTTATGTGTGTAGATGTCCAGCAGGACTTGAAAAACAGGAGAGTCACCAAGTGTAGTGATACAAAGGGTACTATGACCAGACGTTGTTTCTCATCCTAACTTTGTGCTTGTAACCATCTGGGCAACTTTGAGAAAGGTACTTGACCCCTCAATTTCTTCATCTGCAAAATAAGAAATTTGGACTGGATTAGATTGAAGCTATTTCCCTAAACCCTTGTGAAGGCTGAGGAACATGGATTTAAAGCAATGATTTCCAACGATGATGGATAGTGATGATGGATAGTCCATCTGCTTCCATCACTGGAGTGCTTGCTAAAAATGTCACTTCCCAGTCCGCATCCCAGAACTAGTGAGTCAGAATCTCAGAGGTTGTAGGACAGAAATCTGCCTTTTTAACGAACTCCTTGGGGGTGATTGGAGTGCATGGTAATGTCTGAGAACCACCATCCTAACCATTGAAAGCGTCATTCTGTTCATATGTACATTCTGTTCTGTGAGATGAGGTGAGCTAGACCTGCAAGGCCGGCATCTGATGGCTGTTTTATCTTTTGATTCCTGGCTTTCCGTTATCCCTGCCGACATGGTCCTCTACTCAACACTTCTTTGGCAGATCTAGGTGTCCCATTTAGGCTCCTTGGCTCCCCTCCCCTTGGCTACAATTGAATGAGAGTAAAATTGTTTTGAAAATAGCCATTGAAGGATGGCATCTCCTCCCAGATGGTGCTCAAATGTGATCTTGTCAGTCTGTGTTACTCCCTGAGATGTCATAGTCATCGCCTCCTAATTTACAACCAGCGTTGCCATCAGTCTTTTGCTATGGAGGGTTGGGCTTTGCTACCGAGGGTTCCAAGGCTGCCATCGCTGTGAAATGACTAAGAGGATGTGAGTCCAGGTAAATCAGGTGTCTGTGTGTAACCAAGATGGCAGACTCCTAGGGAAAAGGGGCCATGCCCAGAGATCCCAAATCAGACAACACGAGACCACGGTCAGAGCTCTGGACAGTGAATCAGAAAACCACTCAGACCACGCTGTAGTCCGATTGAGCTGCCAATACAGGATTATGTGGCATTTCATGCTTTCTAGGTTGTGTGCCTAAACCCTCAAGGAATCACAAGGACCCCTAAAGAGACTTACATCTTAAAGGAAAACTAAATCCTGGCTTTGAAATACAAACAGTGTTTTCCCAATACTGCCTACGGAGACTCCCTCCCAGGATTAGTCTAATTGCTCAGTGGGGTTACTGTTGCTCTTCTCCAGAGCTTCGGCAGATATTATTTTTTGGCATCAAATAAAGGGAATCGGAGCCTTAAGAATATAGTGTCACTGTTGTCTACTGTGGGTTGGATATAAAACTCTTCTCCCAAATCACAGGCAAGGCATTGTGTGTGATCTGTCAGGTAAAATACTAACAAGTGCCCCTTCATGAGAGAGCCATTCACCCATAAAGAGCATTCCAGACTACACCCACTGCTGGCTGGGGATGGATGTGGGCTTTATTTGATTTGGAGTTGATTTATTTGTTTGCCTTGTTTCTAGAACAGCATAACTTGGGTTTAATGTCTCGAATACTGAATCCAATACTTCTAGGTTCACTGGCTTGTTATTATTTAGCATTTATGAAGTATATGTCAATGCACTTGGCACTTTACAATGACTCGTAAAAAGGCATGATCCTGGCCGTTGAGCAGAAGGTGGCTATCAGTTGAATTACTGCCAATGTGGAAATGATCACAGGACAGATCTGGGTATTCTTTGCCCCCAAAACAACCGTACATCTTGGTTCCTCATTGCATCGGAGCCCAGACAGAGGTGCGGTAGCTACTACTACCATTTTGATGTCAGTATCCCAATGCAGTAGACTCAGTGCATTAGGAAAAGCTTAGTAAACATGGATGGATAGATGGAGGGATGGGGGAATGGAGAACTCACTCCTCAATGGATAGCTCTCATTTTCAATTTGTCCCTCTACCTATAGTTTTATTTATACATCTTACAAAACTTGTGGTTATAGAGCTGGCTGACATGGAAAGGAACTAATACTTAAGTGACTTTTTGCAATGAAGATGAGATCAGTAGATCCGTGAGACTTGAAAATATAATGAGAAACTGGTTGCACAAAATCGTATCAACTGGTTAACAATATCATATCGAAGTCAATTTCTTGGTTTTAATATCCTACTAGAATTATATAAGATGTTACCATCAGAGGAAGCTGGGTGAAAGGTATGGGGGACTCTGTACTATTTTTGCAGCTTCCTGTGAATCTATAATTATTTCAAAAAAGAATCCTATGAACTTGGGCCTCACATCTTTGTCGTCACACCTCGCTGCCCACGCCTTCCAGTCACCAGGCCCTCCACTAGTAATAACAATTCCAAGTATGTCTGTTCAGGACCTCCAACGAAGCAGAAGCCAAAACAAAATGAGACATTCGAGAGATTTATTGGAGGAAATTCCTGTGAAGCCTAAAGTCAGAGAGAGCAGGAGTCGGCAGGGAGAGCCTTCAGAGCACCAGGCAGTTCCAACACCTGTGAGAGGAGAGAGGGAAGGGATGGTTGGGTAGGAAGAGCCTCAGACCAAGTGCCATTCAGAGAAAAATCTCAGCCAGCCCAATGAGGAGTCCCTGTACACATGTTGCCTGTTAGAGGAGTCCCATGGGGGAGGGAGGCAGGATGGCCTAGTCGTACCCTGGCCCCACCCCACCACCATGCTCGGCCATTGGCTGGAGCAGCAGGAGCAGCATGGCAGGAAATGGCTACTGGGTGAATCCACAGATGCATAGACAACCGGAGGCTGTCAATCAGCTCTGCGTCCAGAGCAGGTTATCTTAAAGGACAAATTGAGTGAGTTGCTTCCAAAGCCACTATAACCAGCCAATTTTTTTTGTCTCTCAGTCCTCTTGCATTCCTAGCCAGCCCTTTAGTGACCTTGTCCCCTGTGCCTTTGTTGGCCTCACATTCTCATCCCCAAACCACAGTGACCTCCACCCTCTGCTTCTTCCACATCTGCTCCTGGCCTACCCCGTGCAGTGTAAAGAAAGTCCTAGGACCCGACCAGTGGATCCACCAAATGTGTGCGTCACCCCAGATCAGGTGGCCTTCTCTGCCCCGCAGTATATTTCTCTTTCTGTCTCCTACTGTGTCTGCTTCTCACCGTGTTTACTGCAACCCTGTTCTCCTTTGGTTGTGCTTCTACCCTCCCCACACTCTCGCTGCTGCCTGGAGATGGCCTTCCCTCGCGGGCTCCCTGCGCTCCCCTGTACCCGCCTCCACATCTGTGCCTTTCCTCACTCCTTCTTTTCTTTTAGCGTTGGAGAAGGACAGGTCCTTGTCTCCAAACCCCTCCTCTCTGGACTCGCAGTCACCTTCCTCCAGCCTGCTTTGGTTGCTCTAGTCGGCCCTTCTCTCGTGCATTTTCTTTCTCTCTGCTCCACTGGCTTCTTGCCCTGGGTCACTCACCTCTCTCTGGATCCTTCCACCCCCTTGAGCTGTCCTGATGTAGCTCTCTGTCTTCATCATCAGTCCCCAGGCGAGGTGTTTCTACACTTGCTGCTCCTTCATTTCTCACCAGACACTCAGACCCTGCTACCCTCTTCCCCACTGCTCTGGTAAAGCCACTCCCTTATGAGTCTCTGTTGCCAAACCCAGAACCTCTTCTGTCTCCTCTTCCATGACTGTGACTGTGACCGTGACAGTTCATCTCACCTGTCCCCTCCCACATCCTCCGAATTTCCTCCTCCCTTGACTTCTAAGTTGTGCTGTTCTCCACTCTCTTCCTACCTCTCTGACTTTATCTCTTCTGACTTCTCTTCTTATTGCCCCTAAATATAAATGTTCCTCAAGATTCTATCTTCATCACTCTTGATAGGACTCCTCATTTTCTTCCCCTCACATTCTTATCTGTTTTCTTTTTTGTTGTTGTTTATTTGTTTATTTCAGAATATTATGGGGGTACAAATGTTGTGGTTACATGCATTGCTTTTACACAGTTTGAGTCAGAGTTATAAGTGCGTCCATCACCCACATAGTGTGCGTTGTACCCGTTTGGTGTGAATTTACCCATCCCCTCCTTCCCCCTCCCACCTGCTTGATTTCTGTTGAATTTAACTTCCATATGTGCACGTGAGTGTTGATCTATAAGTTTCCATTTAGTAGCAAGTACATTTGGTTTTTGTTCTTCCATTCTTGTGATACGTCACTTAAAAGGAGGGTGTCCAGTTCCATCCAGGTTGTTACAAAAGGTGCATCTACTTGCACGATTTTACCTCCCCTTGCACTGCAGAGGCTCTAGGTCCCATCTCAGACTCCCCTCCTCAACTTAAACTCCCAGTGTTCCCGTGCATCTCGCCAGAGTGTCCTATTCTGTGCCCGCACCCCCTCCCCACCCCACATTCCCCTCTTCTCCCAGCTTTCCTGTTTCTCTTCCTGAGCCCCCTGCATTTCGTCCACCCTCCAGGCTGGGATCTTGCAGTCAATTTGACTTTTACCCCCATTGCCCTGTTTGTCCTGCTTCTACAGGGTCTCTCTCAGCCTCTCCGTCCCTAGGCCACTACCCTCACTAGAGCCCTCACCACCTGCCCTGCGGGTTCGTATAGACATCCCTAAATGAGGCTTTCTACCCCAGGTCTACTCTCCTTCCAGGCCATCCTACTCACTGATAGCAGTTTTATTTCCCTAAAAGCATAGCTTTCATTATGTCCCTTTTGTGCTGGAAACCTGCGGCAGTTCTGCATTGTACACTCAAACCCTTCCTGCCCAGCGGCTGAAAATAATCTCCTCCTGGATAAAGTGTCATATTCCTTTCCCAAATGTTTTTCTTTTACCACTTCTTACTGACTGGCTAATTTTTCCTAGCTCCCTCCCCGCCCGTCTCTGACCCCCAAAGAAATAAAGATGTCCACGCCCGTGTGCACATGTGTTTATATGTGTATGTTTTCCTCTGGTTCCTAACCTACTCCTGCCTGTGTTCGCTTGGAGTCCCCAGCCTCCCAGAAGGAGTGTGAAAGTAGAACATTCTGCTGGGCTCTGCTCTTAGACAGAGGTCATAGTGCGGTGACCGAGAGTAGGGCTCTGAGATTGTCCAGCCTGGATTCAGATGCTGTAACGTCGGACACATGGTTTACTTCCCTGAGCCTCAGTTCCCTTATCTATAAAATAAGCGAATAACTGTGTATAGTATGGTGACCAAATGTGGTAACACACATAACAGGCTCAGAACCATGCTCGGCGCCTACCCGTGCTCAATGTTAGCTATTGTGGTTATCACCATCATTATTGTTCTATCACACTGGTATTGTGACATTAGCCACAGCTGAATTAGTCACTGTTAGGCAAGAGAGATGAACTTGGGAATTATACACAGCTGGTGAATTAATAATATCCTGAGTACTTCCACTAAGACGTTGGGCTGATAATTTTGGTATTTTAGATTAGCAGTCATGAGTCCCAGAGGATCCTGAAATCAGGAGTCTATGTTGTTCCTGGTAAGAATGGACTGTTGTTTTGAGTTGTAACTGTCATAGTTTAATGTAGCAGCCTCTGCTACTGGACAGCGGTAAGTTGAAGTGAAGATGACACAAAAGTATCTCTGGTCCCGCACATGTGATGATGCACATGGCTCCGATTCGAAATGAGACCAAGGGGCTGGCAAGGACAGTCAAAGAAAAAATGTAGCAAGAAGGAGGAGCTGTATTGGAGGAGAGGGAAAGAGAAGAAATTTGAAATATAAAAGTTGATTCTAACAAGTGACATTAAAATGAGGGTTACAGCTAGATGGTTGCACAAGATTTTGAGTGTAATTAATGCCACCAAACTAAAAATAGTTAACATGGCAAATTTCATGTTATATAAATTTTACCATAATAAGAAATAAACACACACCAAAAAAACTGGACAGCTAGAACGTATAGTCATTTATAATACAATTTTATTTCAGAAATGCTTTATTATATGACAGATATGCTTGTGTCAACTTAATGGTCACTGAATGCTTACTGTGTCCATGCACCATGCTTGGTATGTTATATCACGATATGTAGCTATTACACATGAGTGTGGAGAAAAGAATGATATTGTATGTGAAAGGGAACGTGGTTGTCAAGGCAATCATATCACAGGCGTGCCGGGAAAGTACACCTGTTTTCACTGAAAGAAAGAAAAATAAGGGCCTGGTTTCAAAAGTGTTTGAAAAGTACCTTCTACTTTCAACATAGACAACAGTGAAGTGTGAGCCAATTAGCACCAGCAGTGTGTGAAGTTCCTATCATTCTGTTCCACCCATGCGAACACTTATTATTGTCAGACTGAAATATTTGCCGAGTTGGTAGGTGTGGAAATGGTGTCTCATTGTGGTTCTAATTTGCATTTCTTTAATTCCTGTGAATTTGAGCAGTGATTGGCCATTTGGATTTTTTGTCTGCCTATTCAAGTCTTTTGCCCATTTTACTGTGAGTTATCTGGCTTTTTCTTACTTATATGTCTGCACTATTTATTGAAGAAACCACAATAGGATTTTCATTGATTAATTATTAAAACCTAAAGAAATCTTAGTAGAGTTGGACAAAATCTCTTTTCATGATAGCAAGAAAAAAGTAGAGAGAGAATTCTTTTGATAGCCTCTTTTTGCAAATGGCTTCAAAGAAAATAAATTAAAAACTTTTGCTTCAAACAAATTGCTAACTGTAGAAGCAAAACCATGTGGGGAAGTATCAGCATTCCCCATACATTCACTGACAATGCGTCTGCAAGCACAAGGCCATCTTTAAATGGCAATTATGCGACTGAAATAGATCATTCAAAGGAAGGAGATGTATTACTGAGGCCAACGTGGCCATCGACACTTGTTAGCTTGTCCCTGAAGAACAAAATACTGAGCAACAAAAGCTTAAAGTGGATGAAATTGTAACCAATTCTCAATCTAATGAAAATTCTTTGGGCTCTGGGCCAGACATTAGATTTGGACCATGGATTGAAATTTTTTTTCCAGGGCCTTAAATTTAAATGATTTGAATTATTTTTTTTGAAGTACTATCCTACTCAGTCTTTTGGAATAAAAACATGTTTTTCAATGTAAAAAAAAAAAACTACAACTTCATTTCAGCATAAGGATGGAATGCAATATCTTTGACCTCACTCATGTGATGCAGAGAGCAGACACTCCGTTCTAGTGCATGCTGAGCACACAGTAAAGACCCTCATTATAGCCTACGTCGGCCCGTAACAGACACACAGACATGCACAATCTCTACATGCAGGCACACATACACAAGGACCCATTTTATGCACATTATACACACACACATGCACATATGTACACAGACATGTTATATACATACACACACAGGCTCTCTCTGGCACTTCATGCTTAAGAAAACTTGAGGCATATGTGCATGTACATCAAAGAGTATAAATAAAAGGATAAATATTCCTCTGAAGACACTAAATTTTATACTATGAAACTTCTGAAACCCTCAGTTTTTCAACCAGTCTACAGTGAAGGAACCACTTTAGAATTACACATTTGTGTAAAACTTAATTATCTAGCAACCAAAGTCCGTTGCGGGTTCTAAGAGTGAAAATGTATACCTCAAACTGTTGCTTATTTTAAGAACATCATCTCTAAAGAATATACAGACTTGCTTTAAGATACAAGCCTTTAGAAGGAAAACATGTTGTTAGGGCTCTCTCCTTTTTTTTTAATAACAGCAGATAAAGATTAATCAAGAGATATGTTCAGCTGGGAAAGATACCCCTCCAATAAGGGGCATAATCAAACTGCTTCCAAAAGCCCAGCCCACCCAGCACCTGACAGTTTGTTGGGTGGCAATGACCCAACTGGCTGCTTGGGGACCCAGGCAGCCTGGATTCTGTATTCTCAATCCATTGTCTTTCAGACCTCTTGTCTTGAGCCCTGTGGTCAGAGCACCAAAGACAGATGGGGAGGTCCTGCCTGGGAACACAGACGTCATAGATCTGTGACTTAGGAGCCCTTCATTGGCCAAACCTTGTTCCTCCAAGGACCTGGCCATGAGAAGGAAGCCAGACCCCAGCAATCATCAAATGCTGCCAGGTGGGCTTGGCATTCAGGACACTTTACTTGTGGCCCACCATGGATCAGCTCTCTCCAAAAATGTTGTAACTCTGGGGCTTGCCATCAAGAGACAAATGACCACCCTAGCATCTGGTGAAGCTCCTCTGGCCAAAGCGCCAGCCTCATTGGAAGTGTCCCCAAAGAACCTTGGCCAGGAACCCTGGGACTGCTCACAGAGGTGGACCTCCTTGCTACCTTCAAGGAGGAGGAGATAGGAAAGTTGCCTCTGGACTGTGATACAGTCTCTGCCATCCCACAGCTGCCTGAGGCCCATATCCCACTGAAGTGTATCCAATCTTGGTCCATGTGCAAGGATTCAACCATCTTAAAGTCCGTGGACCTTAGGGGACAGGACTGGTTCCTCTGTCATTTCTTCTCACCTTTAGGACTCTTATTCTTACATTTCTACTTCTTCACTTACCAAGAGCTTCAAGTAGTTAGGTGTGGCCCCATGGCCTTCTCTGCCTAGTGTCTTCAGGGACACCTAGGTCACCACTGGGGACTACAATCTGGTGAGGTTCCAGAAGGTTCTGAAAGGGCCATGGAGGGCCAGCTCTGGATACTACAAATGCCTCCTGGCACCCCTTACCCTCTGCAGAACTCTTCATAGGGCTCTACTTCCTTCTGGACAGTGTCCTTTGACATAGTCCTCATTTATTTACATGACCTCATCTCATTTGGGGCCATCTAAGTTACGACATCTCTCGATTTATTCATCGATTTATTCATCCATCATGCACTGTCTGATATTTACCTGAGATTGTATTGAAAAGTGGGACTGTGAATGATAAATAAAATGTGGTCCTTTCCTCAAGGAGCTTACAGCATGCACAAGGAGACAGACGAGCAAATCAACAATTAGAGGGCAGTGTGGTAATTAGAGGAGATGGAAGCTTCTATGTCAGTTATCCTGTCCGTGCAGGTAGAGTTTGACCACCCAGAGTGCCTTGCCCCTGACACCCATTGTTTCTTCACAGAGTTTCCAGGAAAAAGTTCAGGACGTAACCAATTTCTCCAGGTCACAGCAGTGTGGAACTAGGGTCCTGTTCACGGAGGTGGCTTTGACCACCTACAATTGTAGGACCTGCATTCTAACTCAAAATCTCCCCCAGGTACTCTGGGGAGTAAGCTAGAGCAGGGGGTGCCATGTGTGCCCACATCAGTCCTCTCGGAAGCCCAATCTCTAAAGTGTTCTGCACGTATCCGTCTTTGTGAGCCTGTCTCTTCCTGCCACTGTCCTGGCGGCTGGGAGGGCTCATAGCTGCCATCCACGCAAAAGTACTGTCTCCCATCCTTCAGCTTCTCCCTGCTGCCAGGGCTGGGGATACCACCTGTTGCTGTGCTGGTCACTAAGGGAGCCCACTGCCGCTGGGACTGCTGTGTCCATGAGCACGGGTGTCTACTGCAAGTTGAAATTCCCACAATTCTGCGTTGTCATTTCCACCCTTTGGCATTGCCACCACCTAGAAACTGTTACACTTGGGGAAGATTCTCTAGCCTCAACTTTTGTGCCACCATCAATTGCCTTTGGTCCTGAAGCCCTTCTGGCCCCCATGACCCATCCCTCAAAGAGGCTTTGTGTGAAAGTAGTTCCCAAGCCGTTCACTTGTCACCAGGATTTAGCCCTGTGTCCTGGGATTTGGCCTGAATGGCAGAGGAAAAAAGGATAATCCTCACAGCAGAAAGCATCCTATACCCCAGATCTGCCCACTCTTTGCTTACTACGTCATTCTTCTTGAGCCAAGCCTGTGGACCCAACTCTGTCCTCAGGATGAATTCCTTCTAGAATATTCCTTCATCTGCCACTCAAAAATACTCCCAGCAAACCTCCCCAGGGCTCTTCATACATGACACCCAGGGGCGTGGGAATCCCTGTGGACATTGCTGTTAAATTTGCAAGCTCTGTTGACATGACAACAGGCAACATTTCCTAGAATTCTTTAGGTTTCGTCAGCGCTTTGTCTTCCACTTCTCAATTCAGATGTTCTCCCATACCCACCCTCTAAAGAAGTGGCACCCAAATACGGGGGAGTCTCTAGAAACCAGGAAGAATTTCAGCTCCTGAAACACCAACCTTCATTGGACCAATGTTGCCACCTCCCACTCCCACAGGGACCTATACACCAACATAGCCTCCCTGCAAACCCCACACTAAAAAAGATCTAAGCGCCCAAATACTGCTTGCACAACCCTTTCTTTCAAAGGAGGACAGCCGTGGATGGTGCAATTATCCTCAACACTTCTTGGCCTTCAGTGGACCATTCAGACATGGCACTTAAAAGGGGCCTGACACTGAATGCTCGAGGTGTTCTTAACAGAAGTTCTGAACTTCCAAGATGTCACAACTTTTCTGACTGTTTAGAAGGCTTTTATTAGTGTTATTATTATTAATTTTAGATAAGTAAGATAGTTGCTGAATAATTAGATTCTAGGTAAGTGAGATATTGCATAAACCCAAATGAAGCCACTGGACAGACTGTCCCAAAAAGCATGCAGCATCAGACGCTTGTGTGTATTTATTGTGATACTTTTTCATGCCTGTAGGATGGTGAAATCGCTGTGCGAAGCCCCGATGAAAGCTATCCACAATTTACCATTTAGCATCATGTGGAAATGTCAGTTCCATCTACCAAAGAGAATATTACAGGCATGTTCAATATAAAATGCAAATATAATAGCTCAGTGGGTTGGATATGTCAGCTGTGTTTCCCTTAAACCTATTACCTTGGCAGATTAAATATAGTCACAGATCTTTCACGAGGAGGATATTCTGATGAAGTTACACCTTCCAGCAGCTTGTCCGCATCATTAGTTCAATTGGATGTGAGTAGAATGAGGACCAAAAGGGGTGAGGGATGGAGAGAGAGAGGAACCCTGACATGGAGAAATAGGAGGACCTGCCTTGCCTTCCAGACTTTCCACTACCCACTAAGAAATACTGTCCTTTGCTCAAGCAGGAGCAATTTATAGCGTGGATTTGTCTCTTATATGATGACATTGGGGAAGACCCACCAATCCTGCTGGGCCTGCCTAACCACTTCCAAAACTTGTCACCTGTTTGTATAGCCCAACTCAACTGCACAGAGGTGGGCCCAGCCTGCGCTGTGGCACTGGCTCCCACCTTGGTGCCTTGCAGCCACGTGGGGCACTCAGCGCCCTTAGCTGAACTCCGTTGTAGTTCATTTGACCACATACTCCAGGCTCTGACCTCCGCTTCGCCAACAGGACTCACCAAGCGTGTCATGACTTGCCTTGCTATTGCCACTGTCCTTCTGGATATATAACTTCTTGCCTGACTGCCTCATGTCCCATTATGCCATGGCACTGCCCAATTCCTGTGGGGCTCTCCCAGGACCACCCTGTCTTGCTCCTCCCCCCACCCCGTACCCCCACACCGATTGCAAGCTTGCCGGCACCTGGGAACAGCCCACTTTGATTCTGCCATCAACTCGGGGAGACAGGCTTGGTGGAAATGAACCGGCCTCGTCCCATTTGTCCAGCACAGCTCTCCTGCCCTGTTGTCACATGATCAGTTCTAAGCTTTGGGGTTTATATAGCCAGCGGCATTTCCCTGTGGGCTTTTCCGAGGGAACATCTTGCAAATTGCTACAGAGAACTGTAGAAATAATTGATCCCTTTTAAAAAGAGCCTTCCTTCTGTAGCTTCTGTGATCCCTTTTTTGCTTTGTCTTACATTAATGCGCTGTGAATATTACCTGTTCATAGCTATTTATATGTATAGTCAAGAAACATGAAAAAGTTATGCTCAATGTTTCCTGCTCTAAGAAATTCTACTTGGCTGATGCTATTAGCACCAAGTCTTTCTGCCAAAGAAGAGAGTAAACCTCAGAGCAGTGGTTGCCAGGCACGTGGGGTGGGGGCGTGGTGGCGCAGACAGTTAATATTGTGGAAGAAAGATCTAGAAGGGAAATCTAGGCATGCGGGACTTTACTGTGTAATTGTGAACTGGGCTCTCCTTTTGACCCTGCCCTGGGTACCTAGGTGATGCTGCACTAGTCGGAGGTTGCTCAGCCTGTTTTTTCCTCTATAAAATAAGAAAGTTGACCTGGAGCGGGTCCCTTTGACTCCAGTCTTCCCTGTTGCCATGCATATGCATGACCCAGAAGTCAGATGGCTGGTTAAGAATCTAGAAATTTCTAACAAAAGCAACAGTTATAACTGCCATTTTTAGAGTATTTTCTGCTGGACTTCGAGCACAGCGTTTGATGTACATTATCTCATTCAATCTTCACAGTCATTCCAAGAGGTTGGTAGGAAGGTCCCTTTTCACAGAAGCAGGAACAGTTCTCAGAGAGCTTACTCAGTGTTGTTAGGATCACCGTGCTAATAAATAATGCAGCAGAGATTCCAGTCCTGCTGGAACTGACTCCAAACACACTTCTGGTGAGACCTGGTAAGGAGCTCCCGAGCTCCCATTGATAGCTGTTGGTGTCTGGATCTTGCCACCCGTCCCCTCCCTGCCTACTCTAAATACCTGATCTACCCCCTTTCCTGACTTCTGAAATGCATGTCCCTCTGTGCCTGTAGTTTTTGTGACAAGGGGAGCATTGAGTTGTAGAATTCTGCATCTATTCTTTGCCACATATGGGATTCAATACAAAAAGAGCAAAAATGAGTTTCTGAACAGCTGCTTGCAGCATGAAATGTAAGAGACTCAGAGAGGGCAAGACTAAGCTCGGAAGAACTTTGTAAGACCATCATGCATAATCCTCTGTATATGGGCACAGATGCCTGACACGAGTCATCTGTAATTTTGCCGGGGCCACCTTTGAGTCATAAACACTGGGGGGCTGCCAAGGGGAGGCTTCCTCACCTTTCAGCATAGTCTGATAGCCTGGTCTTCACATCTCATGGCAGCAAACCAGTTTTGTTTCTTTGATAAAAATTCACCGCCCTGCCCCCAACAATCAGACAACTTCTAGTGCATGGCCATTATTTATGGGCAGAGAGCTAAGAAAGCACAAATGATCCTTTGCCAGACGGTAGACATTTTGTGCAAGTTAAAGAATGGACTTCAAAGTCAGAATTGTTCTGTGAGCAAGATCATCATGTTCTCTATTTGGAAATAAGCAAAAGCTCTACGCTTTCATCGATACATGCTGGTGGTGTACATTACCTCATTATTCACAGTCAATCCTCATTATTCACAGGTTCCGTATTTGCAAATTCACCTACTCACTGGAATTTAGTTGTAACTCCAAAATCAATACCCGCGGCGCTTTCATGCTTTCTCATAGGCATGTGCAGAGAGGCGAAAACACCGTGCGTGTTCCCTGCTGAAGCCGAATAAGGCTCTGCCTCCTTGTTTCCTTTCTCGTACTGCAAACAAGTGTTCTTTTCACAGTGCCACGTTTTTCACATTTTGTGCTCTTTGTTGGTGATTTTGCTAGTTAAAATGAGCCCCAAGCATAGCGCCAAAGTACTGTCTAGTGTTCCTAAGTGCAAGAAGGCTGTGATGTGCTTTACAAGGAAGACAAACATGTTAAATAAGCTTCATTCGAGGCACGAGTTATAGTGTAGTTGGCCATGAGTTCAACATTCGTGGTGCAACAGTACATGTTTTTAATAAGATGTCCTTAAGCAGAAACAGACATAAAATGAGGCTCTGTATTGATCAGTTGATGAACATATTCTAACCTGAGGCTCACAGGAACCTAACCCTCTCTTTCCCCTAGGAGCAGTGTCTAAGGTGACTTATGGAACACAACTACTGCAAATAACAAGAATCAGTGTGTTTCCAAATTTAGGAATTCCCAATAATGTCTTGAGATATTTCTTGGGACTGCCAGGGAGGTCTGGTACTACCGACTTCATGCCATTTTCTGCTTCATGGAAAATGGGAAGTTAGAAAACGTTCCTTATTCCTCATTCTGTGATGAGCAGATTTTCTCACTATTCAATTCAACCAGGTACTAATTGAGTTCCCCAGAATCTACTGCTGCTGTAAGATATCCAAAGAACCAGTCCTCTGACCTCAAGAGCTTTCACATTTGTTAAAATGACCAGGCTTAAGGTGGCAAAGGTACCTGGGTCAAAAGGAAAGTGAAAACATCTTAGAAATAGCAGGAGAAGAACAAGCTCTCTGAGGTATAACCTCAGGGAAACAGGCCATTTTTCTAATAGTAACCTTGAACTGTTAATTTAGTGTTTCCTCCCAGGAACTCTGCAAAGGAAGTTCAGCTTTAGCCAGAGCTTCTAATTAACTCCAAAGTTTCTACCACATCAGCAAACACCTAAAGACCACCCTAGTGCTTGTCTCTCACCTGACTGAAGTCAAAAAACTGATGTAGGTGAGAATTGCACAATAGGAAATCCTTTTTTCTCTATGGGAAATGGTGGCTATATTTCCCTCAGCTTGATTATTTTGGAGGCCTGCAATCTTACAGCTGAAAAAATAGTATTTATGATACTCAGAATAAAAATAGTAATATTAATTTATTAAGCACACCATTTATGTCAGGATCTGTGCCAGGTGCTGGGAGTGCAGAGATAGAAGCCACAGTCTCTGCCTCTTAAGTATCTCACGGTGAAATGGGAAAACTTGGACATTGTAAAAGTGGGGTAAGTGCTATGGATGGAAGAGGAAAGCAGGGATGGGGCTTGTTGCAGCATATAACCCAAGGTGGGAGGCTCTGGTGGGGGAGGATTTATACTTCTTGCTGGAACAGCCTTGAGAAAGCAGAAGGAGTTGAGCAAATGAAGCAAGAAGACTTGGACATTCCAGGAAGTGGGAACATCACATGAAACCCTAGAGGCATGAAAGAGTTATGGAGCATTCTAGACCAGAGTACAGAGTGGGAAATGGAAGAGTTACAAGACAGAAAGCTAGGGAGAGGGAACACCAAGATCACGAGCAGCCTTGAAGGCCAAGTAGGAAGGTGTACTCCTCTGCCGGAGCTCACAGAGGTGAGCAGTATCATCCTAGTTGCACTTCTTACAGATCAGTTAGCAGCAGTACGGAGAATGCACTGTGGGCCTGGCACATCTGCAAATAAAGAGAACAGTTAGGCTGTTGGTAAAGCCACTAGGGAAATAAACCAAGAGAGGAGCAGTAGCAATACAGTCAAAGAGAGAGAGGAGAAGAATTAGGAAAGTAGAATTGGGAAAATTTGAAGAGCAGTTGGAAGAAAGAGAGAAGAGGGAGACGGATGCATGTTTGGAGATGATGATGAGTTTGGTTGGGATTTACTGAGCTGGAGGTCCCGTGGACCATCCCAAGGAGATGACAGCAGGTAGCCAGATATCTGGGGTTGAGATTAGGAAAGGGATTTGGGATGGAGATGATAATTCGATGATCACTTTATAGTTGACCACTGAAGCCCAAGGTTTACATGACACAAAGCAAAATGTGTTCAGCTAAGAATAGAAGAAGGCCACAGAAACCCTCTTCAGAAACACTGAGACTGAAGGGAGTAACAAAAGAAGATAAGTCTGAGATGAAAGCTCAAGAGGAAGTAAACAGAAATGAAAGCAGAACAGAATGGTGTCAGATGTGACAGAGACGTTGTGGAGTAGGGCGTGGTTGAGGGAATCCAATGATACAGGGAAGGAAATCCCAAGGTAATTGATTGTTAATGACCTAGAGCAGATTTAATGGGCAAGTGGGAACGAAAGCAGATTGCCTTGGTAGAGATGCAAAAGGGGTGAAGAAATTACAGCAGTGCAAATGTAGACCAGCTTCTGGGTAAACTTGACTTCCAAGGGAAGGAAGGAGATAGAACCAAAGGGAGGGGAATGGAAAGTTAGAGAGGGTTTCTGCCATTGCCAGTTGGGATTTAGCAGTGGTTCTCAATTGCTTGCAGGATAAGGGAACATTTTCAAATTGCACGTGACTACAAATTACACAGGCTACGTTATCAAAACTTCATAGTGAGGAAGTGAGGAGGAACGAGAGGGGATCAGGAATCAAGGAAGCCTTGGGTTAGGGGTTTTGAAGATGGTATTTTTTATGAGAACCTATGAATAATAATAAAATAGCCCCAGATTAAGAACCAGAAGGCCTGTGACTGCCACTGATTAGCTTTTGCAACCTCAGGCAAGTTCTCTCTCTGTGAGTCTTGAGTATTCTCATCTGTAAAGTTGGCTAAATACTACCTATCTCACCTGTATCTCTGGTCATAGAATTAAACAGGATAACGTGTGTGAAGAGCACCATGGAAATTGGACAGCCCTATTCAATTGTGAGATGTCATTGCCCGAGAAGAGGGGCCTTCTCGACACCCTTTCCATTTGCTGGAGTGCCTTTTCCTGTTGAAGTTATCTCAGGCACCATGGGAAAACTTTCTTCTAAACTACAGACAGGGTCTCTCTCTCTTTTGGGGGTTTCTAATCTTCTATTATTTTTTTCTTTACGCATTCGAGATGGAGAGTTCTGTAGATGGATAAGAAAATTTTTAAAAATCAAAAAGTTATAATAACACTAATCACTAATTGTTTTTAAAATTGACGGATAAATGCATGAAAAAATATGCAAACACATTTCTTTCTAGAGATTTAATCTTCTCAGTTAGGTCCTTTGGGGAAAAAAATCTTTGTGGGGATCACTGCCTTAAAGAAAGATGGCGCTGCACCATGCCTGCTGAGATGACAGTGGCCATAGGGCAAGCAGACCACACAGACATCCACTTCCTTCCTCTCTCTATTGTCTTAAATTAGCACTTCCCTCCTCCAACCAAACAACACTCCCTTGATGTTTGCCATGCTGTTGCTAATATCTGTATCTTTAAGTTAATATAAAATTTTTTTTAAAATACCTGTGCTAGGAATTTTGGACTAAAACAAAGAATGCAAACTGGCACGATACAGCCTAGCCAAGACTGTCTTTGCAAATTTGTCTTATCTAACCCGTAGATTGTTTTTAAAAATTGATGTATTTTATATTTCAACATACCAATTGCTACCACCTCTTTAGAACACTGGAAGATCAGCCAGCACAATATAGAGCTTTTATTCACCCCAAACACCAGGGGACCAGAGCTGAGTGGCTCTACCTTCCATTTAGTCCCAAGCCTCAGTCATCCTTATTGCCTCCCCAGCTCGGGGCCCACAGTTCCCTGGAGATTTCAGAGTGTATGATCCCTGTTGTACAGCCAAACCAATAAAGCACAATGAAAGGGAAGAAGTTTGTTTCTGAACATAGAGTGGTTAAAATAAAATAAAAAGGAAATAAACTTTTCTTAGCTCAAATACATGGGCTGGAATGCCTGATGCTCAGCTCTTAGAATTCTGTCTACGTTAGCATGGGGATCTATACCAAGAGAAGTCAAATCTTTTCCTTTGTTTGCTTCTTTTCCTGATAGATATTAAAATAAAAGCAACTAGTGCCTTCGGGGAAGGCTTAATGCATAGCCCAAAAGAAAAACGTATATCACTTCAAAAGCTGAGGCTATCGGCCAAAAGAGTCCAGAAGGCTCTTCCTACCCTTCCAAGGTCAAGAAACTTTGATAACCTTTGACCGAATGGAAAGACATCTGGTAGACCACACTTCTCGTTTCAAGTGAGGAAGATAAAGTTCATTCTAGGTATTATCAACACAGACGTACTGGTCATGGCCGGTCTGTGCCACGCAGAAGAAGTATTCCCAAGCAGCACATTCTTGGGCGCTCGTCAAGTGGTCTGTTGTCTGTGGAATTTCCTATGCTCCAGCCCCAGAGCAGAAAGCAACCCCCGCCCGCCCGGCTTTGGCCGTCATGAGGTTTAAAGAGGATCATTTGTTTTCATTACAGCCCCTTGAAGCCCTTCCTTCCCTCCTCATTAATGAATTTCCAGTCTTTCATCAAAAAACAAAAACAAAAAAACAAACACAAAAAAGGACCTAACAGAGGACGTAGTTAAGTGGCTGGCGCGCATGGCTGTGCAGGCTTTAGAGAGAGGAGACGGCCATTTACTGATTGCGAAGAGGGGTTGACATTCTTGGTTAGTATGCTAATTTCGTCTCCTGCATTTAACATTCAGATCAGGTCTGTACAGGCCCTCCAGAGCGGCAGAGTCCAGGGATGGGTGGCTGTCTGCCTTGCAGCATTGAACATTCTCTGCGTGAATTACATAAATACCCAAACATTCCGTCTGCTCCCACTTCGCTCTCTTTCCCTCCCTCTTGGAGAGACACACAGACACGGAGCCACACACATGCAAGCACACACATTGCACGCGATGCCGTCACATGCACATGCAAACCCTACAGACTCAGGTCTCTGCGAATGCCAAACACATGCAATGTAAGAAAGACGCCCGGGTCGTTGGCTTAATTCCTCCTCCTCTGGGTCTCCAAGGCTCACTTCTGCAGGATCTCTTTCTCTCCTGCTCAGGAAACTTGGAATGTATTGGGAAATCCTAAATAAGGAAGCAACATGAAGATTAAAACCCCAGTCAGAAAGAGGATATCTTAATATATTGACCTTCCAGTCCCAGAAATCCTAAAAATGCCCCCAACTCCATTCATATGAAAGAGAACCATAGAGCTCAGTTAATGGAAGCCCCCAAACGAAGGAAAATCCAGCTCATTTTATTACGTGGGGTCCCCACTTCATCATGTGTGTTTGGAACGCTGTACTGAAAGAGTCCCATTCATGGTTGATTTTGGACTCACCAAGCCACAGCTGGGTGACAAGAGAAGAGTAATCCCAAACTGGCTCCCCCATGGCGGTTCAAATGGCAAAGACGGTCGTCCGGCTCGCTTGCCAGGAGCCCAGTCAATGGAGAGCTGAATTTCCTCAACCTCCTCTTTCCAGCATGTTTCTGTAACCTTGCGGCAGCTTTCTGGAGACAAACAGAGAATCAGCAGCTCCTATTCTCAGAAGGCACGTTTGGGGGTGGCTTTTAATGGACTGAAGCAGTTTTGAACAAGCAGAAGGCTCCAAGTAAAAGGAAAGGACAGGTTGGTTTTTATTGTGTTGGTTTGGTTTGGTCTGGTTTTGGGGTTTTGAATTTTTTTTTTCCTCGACATATGACATAACCGTGTAACCTGGCATGCCGTGGCTCTGTCCTCAGGACACTCTGGTGGTCCCCGGTCCTGTCCCCTTGTGCCCACATAATGCTCCATAGTTTGCTGAGGAACACCGGGCAGTTCCTGTCGGAGCCTCCCACCGGAGCGACGGGTGTTTTCTCTGAGCTGCAGACTTTGATTTGCCTTGATTTTTTTTTTTTTTCTTTTTTGGCTCTGGTCCAAGATGTTTTCCTGTCATCATTTCACTGTCTTTTCCAGTAATCCCTTTTTTAAACATTGCCAACAATTAGTCGATTTATCTCCACCACCACCACCACTACCCCCCACCCCCAGATCCACGCAAACACACCCTCCACTGAGCCCATCACTGTCTTATTTTGCCTTGAAGTATAAGAAATTACAGCTTCTCATTAGCTGGAGAGCACGTTTGGAACGGCTTTGTGTTTACTCACTTAGTAAGTGATGCTGGCCTTTTTAATTATCCTCCCTCCGCGTGCCATCGGAGAGCAGCAAGCTGTTCAATTCAAACCCAGCGACTGCATATCCTCTGCAAGGCGGTTGGAAGGAATCGTGTTTTACCTCACTGCTGCTGCTGTCTTCCTTGCCTGTCAGCGAGCCAAGGAATCCCCCCAAAGCTCTTACGTAGGAGATACCAAAACCGTGAGTCACTTTGCACTCCCAGAGCAGAGAAACGTCCACTGCATCATGCACGTAACAGCAGACCCAAGATGGGGGTTTCCTCCAAGCCACCAAGATCCCTGGGACCCGATGTCTGGTCATCGCTCCGTGTTTCTTGCTGTTGCTCCCTCTTTCTCTTCCACCCTTGGCCATCCCTTCGCACTGAAGCGCTTTTCTCCTTTCCTCTTCCTTCCTGCGTTGCCGACAGCCGCAGACCCAGCAAGAGCTGGGTCCCTCTCGCCTTCTGTTTTTTCTTTTCTTTCTTTTTTTTTTTTTTTTTTCTCCCCTGCAGCAGCCTTTGGCTGCTACCTCTGCAAGCTGGATCACCAAAGACACACGACTCACTCACAATGAATAATCAATACGGATATTGATCTGGGGAAAATGTTTGTAAATTCCTGAAAGGGAATGAGGAGCAAGGGGGCAGGGAGGCTCGTGGGGGACGACACTGCAGTGCTCCATGGCGGGGAGGAGGCAGAACCGCATTTGGATCCCAAGTGTCGCCGGCTCCGAGGTGATGGGTACCGGAATGCGTGCGGACCCGGGGCGTGCGCGTGTGAGGAGGGTGTTCTGTATTCTCATTTCTCTACAGCTGCTTTCCCCGAAGAATCAGGAGCCAAATGGTTGGGAGCTCCCCGTCAGCGCCATGTCTTGGCTGCGGGCCAGCACTGTTTTGTTTTCATTATCACAGGCTACTTTGCAATTTGCATAAATACAGGGTTATTTTTTATCGTGTCGCCCAAAAGATAGAGGGAGAAAAAAAATAGAAGTCTTTGTTGTGTGCAAGAGGGGCTTGCTGCCTACTCATCGGGGCTGAGGATTTACTTCTGAGGCAGGGCTTTGGAGCACACGCAAAGGGCTCCAGAAGAAATGTGGGCAAAGAAGGGGTAATCACGGAGAGAAAAGAATACAGGAGAGACAAAGAGTGGGAGTTAATGAGAACTGAAGGGTACTCAGCTTGGTGAAACCAAATATTAGGGATCCATTTGCCTCTTGGAGAAGTGGCGGAGACTTAGACATGCAAGGTGGGGAGCAGAACCACCAGGGTCCCACCCAAGTCCTGGTGACACACGTTCCCACTCTCAGCTGGAGTGAACTATTGATCCCTGGTGGAGAAGGTGTGCAGGACAATAAGCACAAACTCGCTCTGTCACACCCTCCCCGTCCAACATGCAGAAAGAGTGGACGCGGATAGAGTGTCCCCTCTCTGCTGCCATGCTCTGATGGTTTTCCAACCAGGTGAGAGGTTTTAGATCTGATCTTTCTTCCTCACCTGCCCCACAGCTTGAACAGTTCCATGGAGCTCCCTGAATGGCACTTGCCCTGGTGTTGAATGGATGCGCATCTTCCCCTTGGTACTGTCACCTTCAGGAGAGGGGACACAAGAGTGTGTTAAGCTAGGTGACAAGCTATGGATGGCTTTCTCCTGCATGCTCCTCTGGGCTTGGGAAATGAGGCGTTGAACTTGGGAGGTCGTACCCCACTGTGATGTTGGGCATGCTCATGTGTTCCGGGGGTGGTACCTCCTTTCAGAAAAACCTTCCAGCTCTCTCAGGCCATTCATTGGTGGCCCCCCAACCCCACTCAGCCCTGGTCTTCATGCCTGTCATCTCTCCCCACTTACTCTGTTTTTGCAATTTGGGAATAAAATCTCTTTGGGATCATTCTACCCTTTCTCCCCTTGTCCTGTCTATCTCCTCCTGGCCCGGTGACAGAAGGCACGTGTCACCTCTGAGATAGCCATCTCGAGTAAGACCTCGGCAGGAGGATTCAATCCCAGCACCCCCTGTCCTGAAAAGAGCTGTCTGCTTTATCAGCCGGCGGCAGCAGCAGCAGCAGCAGCAGGGACGCTGATTTTTTTCCTTCCCTTTCTGGCTTCTGATTAGCTCCGGCAATCCAATTAGCAGAGGAATTTATATCACACGGGCCGAGGTGCCCTACTCATCACAGCAGCTCAAACCCACTCATAAATTCTGCCGATACTACAGCTTCCTGTGACATGGATTAATTATAGCGCCAGGCCTTCCCAAGTAGGTCTACTGGGAAAGGCACACGGGATTATCAGAAGTAAGAAGAGGCAGAAAGGGATGACCTGTGCATCTCCAAGGATGCGTGAAGGCTACCCAGTAAAGTGGGGGACTTCCATCCTCCACGCCCTGCATCTGTACATTGTCCCGGGGTGTGTCAGTGAAGTCCGATGGGCCAGAAGTGAGCAGTAGGGAGGACTCAGAAGTGGCCTAATCGTGGTACATCCATTTATATTTTTTATATCATAGAGACATTTGTGAAACTTCAGGGCCCTTAGAGGGAAACTAATCTCCTGCCTCAGCCCCTATGCCCCCAAAATAGTTGTTACACTATTCAAAATAGCTTCACGAAGAGAAATGTCATTATCTCCATTGGTATTCCATTCCAGCTGGGTACAGTTGTGATATTTTTGTGCCCTTGCGTCTCTCTACAGTTTCATTCCAAATTTACCCTTACATTCATCAGTCGCTAGCATCTATCCATTCATCCAGCTACATTCATTTATATATCAACTATTTATTCTGCTTCCCAGTCATCTATCCATCCATGTGCATCTCACTCTCCATTTTCTAACCATGTATTGATCTATGAATATCTTTCTATTATCTGTCATCTACTTGTCTATCCATTTGTGTCTCTACTAATTCATTCATCTGTATTATCCATCTACCTGTTTTTCTGTCTGTTCATTAATCTAGTCATGTATCTATCCATTCAATCATCTGTCATTTGCGTACCAGTTACCAGGGCCTTCTTACTGTGTGCCTTTTGTTAGCTGTGATCTTAACAGAATCCCAGGTTCATATTTCCAATCCTTTTTAAGGTGAATAATGCCCAATTTCCAAATGAAGTCGACTACTGCTATATATTTGGTTATCTGTTCTCTGATTTAAAAAAAAAAAAAAAAAAGAAAAAGTCACATGAACTAAAGAAATAAGTCAGTAAAATCACATGATTTATAAATGAGTTAAAAAATACAGAAAAAATATTTTTATCCTCGATTCCTGGAGCGTTTTTCTTGCTGAATAAAAGTACGTGTTTCTATTCCCTTTTAAACCATGAAAGCTTTGAAAGAAGGGAATTTCAGATAATATCTACATGTAAAACTCATTCAGTCTCTTGTATCTAACATGGAGAGACTTTCATGCAAGTCCAACCAGAGCTAACTTGAGATTACTTGTATCATAAAGCAAAATAGATATTAACCCTAAAGTGGTAATGGGGTTATCCATGTTTGGATTTCTCCTATCCAGGTTGGGGGTTGAGTAGCAATTCAGAAGCTAAAAGTAGATTTTCTTCCCTTCATTACTTTTACTCAAGATACAGTCAAGTCTGGGCCAAGATTTGAGATTCAGCACCCTCTCAGTGTAACCGCTAGTTCTTGAACACCAAAGAAAATGTTTCCAGCAAAGTGTCCCTGGGCTAGGAAAAGATTTAATGGATAAATCTCATTTCTGTCTAAGACAGAAACCCCAATTTGTTGCTGTGAGCAGGGAGGATTGGGAAGCTTGGTTGAGTTTTCTCTGTGTTTCCAGAGAACCACTTCCCAAGAGTAGCCAGGTCAGAATCCTGATTGAACAGCAGGTCTTCTTGTCTCTGACAACACTGACCATCTCTAATATTCTGTTAGTTTGTAGGCAGTATTATCAGTTAAGGATCCAAGTTCTAGGGTTTTTTTTCTTTAACTAAATAGAAGTATAGCGAGGTAAAGTCCATAAAACCACATCAGTTCTGGAGTCATAATCCTAGAAGAGCAGGAAGAGACCAAAGCCACGATGTCTTCCAAAGACACAAGGAAGATGGAAACCACCTGGCTTCTTTTCTCGTGTTATTTCCATGTATTCCATCACCATAGTTTTCTGGGTTCTGTTGTAATCAGAAATGAGATGACATGATCCTGTGTTCTAGTGTTGGCCTTCTCTGTCGTGCTAACCAGGGCTGGCACCTCCATCCGATGCAGCACTCTTGGTGCCTAGGGCCCACGAAAGTATTTTAATTTCTTTTAAAAATCATTTAAAAAGTAAACTTTTAGGTTAAAGAAAATGTTTTCACATATAATATCAATATTAATTTTAATATCCATACTCATTGTCATATCAATACAGTTATAAAAGAGATACCTTAATAATTTTTTTGGGGGGGGTGCCTTATAGGCAAAAGCACACAGGTCCCATGAAACCATACAGAATGCAGCTCTGATGTTAACCAGATTACCTATAACTTAGCTGTTGTGCTCACAAAAGCATGGTGGTCAAGTACGTGCTTGGGAGCCAGACTGCCTGGGTTCAAATCCTGACACTTGCTGAAGTCTTTTACCTCCTCTGGTTCTCACTTTCCTTGGCTTTATAATGGAGATAGTAGTAGCACGTAATCCTTGAGGATGTTGGATGATTAAATGAGATTATACATGTTACTTGGATACCCTAGAGCCAACACATAATGAAGCCTTAATAAAATTTGTTACAGTGATTGTTGTTGTTGTTGTTTTAGCTTTGATGTCTTTGCTTTAAACGTCTCTGTAATCCAGCAATTAGTACTAAATCAATTCCTTTTTTTAAAAAAAATTAGATTGTCTTCTAGTCACCATGAAAGGAAGAAAAAGGTGGTAATTGAAGTTTCCTCCGTACTCTGAAAGTCAGAAAATTTTCTCTCCTGTAAGTATTAATAGTAAGTTCTGTACTCTCTACCTAGAGCTAGGTCTTTATGCCACATTATAAAACTTTCATAAATCAGCGTCGTCTCTCCTGATCAGAGATTCGATTCTTTCCTAACCTAAAACAATCCTGCAAAAATCTTATTAAGAACCACAGGTTAAAAAGAATATTGTCAAAACTTTCTCTCTCCTTTTCTCTCTTAACTTTATTATCTTCTCATTTTTTTTGTCATTTAACTCCAATTATGAGATGCTAAGTGCTTTTGGAAATTTCATTGTTAATATCTTCTTACAGTGCTATTAACGTAAATCAAGTTTAATAGTGTCCCAGCAAGTGTAAAAGCAATCAAAAATTCAGTACTCACGAATCTTTCTGTAATTTCAGCATAAAATGTTAATAGAAATAATATCTAATACCATAAAATATCGGTAAATTCAACTTTAAATATACGTGATGAATCACTTCACTATCCTATAGCATTTGTGG
Organism: Propithecus coquereli; assembly: GCF_000956105.1. Lineage (NCBI taxonomy): Eukaryota > Metazoa > Chordata > Mammalia > Primates > Indriidae > Propithecus > Propithecus coquereli. The sequence continues at coordinate 1,445,865 of NW_012152729.1, read as the reverse complement.
AATATTCTAGTATGAAGTACTTAATTGGCCAAGCCCTACCTCAGTCATGGTCAGGCCGCCAGAAGTCCCCTCCTCTGCCTCACCCCTACTAGCCAATCCCAGCAGAATGAACAGTTCAATGAAAGGCATTTCCTCAATGCAAACATACTAAGTTATTTGGCAATAAGTAAAAAGGACTTAGGATAAGGTGAGTTTAGTCAACTTGGAGGAATTCAAATTAGTGCGAACAAAGACATTGCAGCTCAATTCTAAGAACACTGATGGGTAGCTGCAAGGCCTCATGCCCTGTGCAATCAACAAAGACTGCCAAGACGCAGGCTCTGTCCCTGCGGAGCTCCCATCTCATGGGACAGGCCAAAGCCAAGACGTATACAACCAACAATATTTTAGACCCGGCAGTGAAACAGTTTTCTATGTGCCCAGAGGAAGCCACTAATGAGCCAGTAGTTGATCAGTTAATTTTCAGAGTTGACTAAAGCAGGAGCACATTAAAAAAAATAGCATGTACTTTAAACGTTTTAACTTAAAACAACATATGTGCATTCACTTACCCAATCTTCTGATGTAGGACAAAGCCATGTCTCTGAGTTATCCACTCAGGATTTCACACCATCTTTTTGCATGAACTATCGCCATGTTGTTTGTCTACAGTTTCTAGTTTTAGTTTCTCTGAAGTGATGGTAGATTTTAAGGCACCTTGGAGGCCATGGGTGTAGAATCCTTCCATTCCAGTTGTCTACCTACATGGCAACTTTTACTGACTCACCTGAATGTGTTCACAGAGTGCTGTCATAGAAACAACTCTTTTTGCACATGTTGGCAGTTTATATTTTTTTAAATTAAGTCATGAATTCCACTAACAAGAATTACATCCACAAAGAGGCTTGGGGACAAATGCCATTGACTCCCGGGAAGGATACAACTCAACTGGTAGGGCCAGGACCATTCAGGTGCTTGAGGGTGTAGGTTATTATCTGAGACTTCACTGAGTGCAGTAGGCAGTTGGTAGGACTTCCAGAGGGAATGGACAGTGACTGTAGGTTCAGCTACTTGGCGAAGCAGATGTTGCTTAAGAAGCCCAGAGACAAAGAATGCAATGTTGAGTCAGAACAAGAATCCACATGAGCCAATGTTCAGCCTGTGCTCAGCTTATACCACGCAGAACGCAATGTTGAGTACGTGAAAGGTCAAGTTAGTATCTCGAGTACACCTAACTGAAGAGCTTGTTCAGATATTTATTCAAATCTTTTTATACTGGGCTTTATTTATAGCCTATAAGGCTATTCAGAAAAATAAGCTTTCAACTGTTTACTCTCTATTGTAGATAGTCATATTTTCTGTGTTTGTCCAAAAAGAGGTTTTCTTAAACCAGTACTTCCTCAAGTATGTAATACATACCCACAGTAATGCAAAAGATGGTATTTGGGAGTACACTAATTATTTTTTTAATGTAAACATTTATGCATATGTAAAAGTATATAACCAACACATATCTCATGATTTCGTGGGTACTCTTAGGATGAAGCTAAATCTATTTAAATAAAATTGTGAGCCCAGTGAAAGAAAACTAGTCACAATGAAAGTGGTACCAGGAATAGAGCGAAAACATGAAGGCGATAGTCATGAGGTTTAGGAAAACTGGCTTAAGCTCTAAGAGATATCTCTGAATTAGAGTATTCTTCCATTCAGCCACCTTCACCATTCAGACTTTTCAAGGAGAAGATCCTGAAAGGTCGTATGTGTTCATGTGAAGCAAATGTCCTTTTTCACTTTGTGCCAACTGCTGTTATACCCTTATTAACTTTGTCCATTTGGTCGAAACATTCAAGTTTCCACACATGGACCTGCACTTGGAAGAAAAGCACCTGAGAGACCTCTTTTTAACAAAAAAATTCTAGGTGGTTAGCATAGCCTTTTATCATTCTGAAAAGAATGGAGTCCTTTTGCCTATAAAGGAGATTCTTTTGGCTACATTTCTGCAAAATCTCTGGAAATATGGTGCCAGGTGCTTAGAAATAGCCCTTGAGGAATGCTTGCTTGTTTGACTTGACTGGTCTTGGTCCATCTGCTTTCCATGACTCTGTCCTTGGAAAGTTCCATGCCAAACAAATAAATACAACCACAGAGAAGTAGTGCTTAATATATGGCTTGAGCCAGAAAAATTGGTTTTTTCTTGGTTTGAGCAAGAAAAATTTCCAACTGTTTTATGTAAGTCGTGTGATGCTAAATCTACTTTTTTGAAATACACTTTATTTTTAGAGCAGTTTTGGATTCACAGCAAAATTGAGTAGATGGTACAGAGATTTCTCATATACCCTCTGCCCCCACACATGCCTGGTCCCCCCCGTTACCATGATGCCCCACCAGAATGATACGTTTCTTACAACTGATCATTCTGCATTGACATATCACCATCACCCAAAGTCCATAGTTTACATTAGGGTTCACTGTCAGTTTTGTACATTCTATGGGTTTGGACAAAGTCTTAATGACATGTATCTACAATTATAGTATCATACAGAGTAGTTTCACTGCCCTAAAAATCATCCATGCTCTACCTATGCAGCCCTTACCGCTAACAACCACTGGTCATTTTACTGTCTCCATAGTTTTGTCTTTTCTGAAATGACATGTAGTTGGAATCACATAGTATGCAGCCTTTAAGACTGGTTTCTTTCACTAAGTAATATGCATTTAAGTTTCCTCCATATCTTATCATGGCTTGATAAAGTATTTCCTTTTAGCACTTCATTATACTCCGTTGTCTGGATATACCATGGTTTATTTATCCATTCATCTACTGAAGGAGATCTTGGTTGCTCCCAAGTTTTGGCAATTATGAATAAACATGCTGTGCGTAGGTTATTTTGTGGTCATAAGCTTTTGACTCATTTGGGTAAATATTAAGTAGCATGATTGCTGTATTTTATGGAAGTGTGCGTTTAGTTTGATAAGAAACCATCAAACTGTCTTCCAAAGTGGTTATGCCATTTTACATTGCCACCAGCAATAAATGAGAGTTTCTGCTGCTCCCTGTCCTCATCTTTTGATTTGGTGTTGTCATTGTTCTCGATTTTGTCTATTTCAGTAGATGTCTAATTTGTACTTTTGTGATGACATATGATGTGAAGCATCTTCTCATGTGCCTTTTTAACATCTGTATATCTTCTTCAGTGAGGTGTCTACTAAGGTCTTTTGCCCATTTTTTAATTAGATTGTTTGCTTTCCCTTTTTTGAGAGAGAGGGTCCCACTCCATCACCCAGGCTGGAGTGCATTGGTGCAGTGGCATCATCATAGCTCACTGCAACCTCAGACTCCGGAAGTCAAGTGATCCTTCTGCCTCAGCTTCTCAAGTGGGTGGGATTACAGGTGTACGTCACCATGCCTAGCTAATTTTTTTTGTTATTGTTTGTAGAGAAGGGGTGTCTCTATTTTGCATAGTTTGGTCTCAAACTCCTGGCTTCAAGTGATCTTCCTGCGTCAGCCTCCCAAAGTGCTAGGATTACAGGCATGAGTCACCGTGCCCAGGCAGATTGTTTGTTTTCTTGTTGTTGATTTGTAAAAGTTCTTAGTATATTTGGATAATAGTCCTTTATGGGTTTTTTGCAAATATTTTCTTCCAGTCTGTGGCTTGTCTTTTTATTCTCTTTACCGGGTCTTTTGAAGAGCAGAAATTTTTAGTTTTAATGAAGTCTAGTTTATGAATTCTTTCATTCATGGACCATGTTTTTGGTATTGTATCTAAAATGTCATTGCCAAACCCAAGGCCATGTAGATTTTCTCCTATGTTGCTTTCTAGGAGTTTTATGATTTTGTGTTTTGTATTTACATCTGTATTCCATTTTGAGTTAATTTTTGTCATGGGTATAAGGACTGTGTCTAGATTCATTTTTTACATTGGCTATCCAATTGTTCCACTTACATTTGTTGAAAAGACTGTCTTTTCTCCATCATATTGCCTTTGCTCCTTTGTCAAAGATCAGTTGACTATATTTGTGTTAGTCTATTTCTGGGTTCTCTATTGTGTTCCATCGACCTAATTGCCTATCTTTGCACCAATACTTCATTGTCTTGATTACTATATCTTTATAGTAAGTCTTAAAATTAGCTGGTATCAGTCCTCCAACTTTGTTCTTCTCTTTCAATATTGTGTTGGCTATCCTGGGTCTTTTGCATCTCCACATAAACTTTAGAATCGGTTTGTCAAGAACAACAAATAACCTACTGGGATTTTGATTGAGATTACATTGACTCTATAAATCATGCTGGGAAGGACTGATATCTTAACAATATTAAGTCTTCTATCCATGAACGTGGAATATCTCTCCATTTATTTGAATCTTTTTTTTTCTTTTTCTTTTATTTCAGCATATTATGGGGGTACAGATGTTTAGGTTACGTATATTGCCCTTGGTCCCCCCCCAAGTCAGAGTTTCAAATATGTATTTGAATCTTTTTTCTTTCATCAAAATTTCGTAGTTTTCCTTATATGGATCCCATATACATTTGGTTGGATTTATACCTAAGTATTTCATTTTGGGATGTGCCAATTTAAATAGTATTGTGTTTTTAATTTCAAATTCTACTTGTTCATTGCTGGTATACAGGAAGGTGATTAACTTTGGTACATTAACCTCGTATCCTGCAACCTTGCTATAATCCTTATTATTCCAGGAGGCTTTTTTTGTAGATTCTTTCATATTTTCTACACAGATGATAATATCATCTGTGAACAAATCTTATGATGTAAGGAAAAGTAATAATAAAGACAAGTACTTTAAGTACACAATTTTGCATTGTCTGTCTTAGTGTATAACACTCACATGAGGAGAGATTATTTACACCTGGTAAATATCTTGTCCATCTTTGGGAAAGAATTATAACCAGCAGTGACTACTTCAGGGTTTGTGGAATTATAGAAGTATAAGAAAAAGATGTGAGAGGCTTCTGGGAAATGATCAGAGATGTGTTTTTAAAAAAAGTTCTTCACTGAGTTGTGTATAATAGGGAAAAATTAAAAATAACTTAAATGTCCAGCAATACAGAATATAATTAATAAAATATAGTATCTCCCATACAATAATATACCATGAAGCCATGTTGTGAAGTGATACTTAAGGACATGGAAAGTATATACGTTATATTGATAAGTGATTTTTTTTAACAGTTATGAAATAGTATAAATAGATTCCAATTTTATTTTTAAATCTATAAAAATGTATATGTCTTTTTAAAATAAAAGGTATACTCATATATGATCTATAAAAATAAAATATATATTTATATATAAGCATGTATAAAATATATACACGAAAATTGTAAGTAGGAATAGAGGTACTACAGTGCTTTTTATTTTCTTCTTTATTTTTCACAATTTCCAAATTTTCTAAAATGGGCACATATGTCTTTTGTAAGCAGAAAAAAATACATGATATAATATATAGGTATATTTTTTTATGAAGCATGACACAGCAGCCTGACATACAGAATTACTTTTATTTATAAACCATTCTACTTTAATGTCACCAACTTTGTAATCCTAGAAGCATGTTTATCTGATAAACCCTGTTTTCTGTTGTGATCATGGCCATGGGTTGGGTTGTTGGGACTAGCCAAATCTTTTTCTTAGAAGTGTCCCACATGGAGTACCAGTTTTCAGAGAATTTGAATATAATATGCAAAACTAAGGCAATATCAAAATAATTTCATCATCCTGAGTTGATTCAGAAGGAATCTCCTCATCCCTTAGTGCTCCAATATTCTTTTCATTTGGAACATCAGTGACGCCTGCATGGAGGAAGCACGGAGGTAAGAGTTAGTAGATGTGTCCAGTTCAGTGTCCAGCTCAGGTCCTCCCGGAGGACTTTCTGACCTACCATCCCATGGATGCTTCCTCTCTGAGTTCCTGGGCTCTTAGAATATGTACTTCATCCTTGGGCATTCGTCAATTCCTTCTTCTGCCCCTGGTCTCTTATTCATCCTGAACTCTCCAAGCCCAACCCAGCCTCAGTCCTGACCAAAGAGGAGACCACATTCTCAAACTCTATCTTCTTAGGCTGTCAGAATAAGTCAAGTTCAAAACCTCAAATATGATGGCTCAGTCACAATAGGATTTTGCTATGCTTCCCAATAGTCTTTGTCCCTGATGAATTCCACGGTACCATGTCCCAAGGGATCAGCCCTTGGGTTCTCTTGCCCTGTGGTAACAGTGCTCGTTCCCAGGTCTAGAGCTTGCCCCATATAGGATATGCCCAGCAGTTCTCTGGGACACTGTTGTCCCTTGAGTACACCTTCCCTCACATACACAAACACATCCATCCCCAGTGCTGCACCAAAAAGGGTTCAGGGACTCCAGTAACCTCTGGAGCATCCTCATGAATATTAGAAAGTGGAGACCATTCTTGGTAACAAACTTAAAAAGGACAACAAGAGTGCAAACCCTCTGGGTGGACACAGCCCCACAGACCTAGGCTTGGCAAGCAGAGTATAGGGTGTATATGTTTCAGCTCCCACAGGCCCCCTTGACCAGATGCCTTTGGGAAGCACAAAAAATGCACAGTGAGCACAGCAACATGAAGAGATTACATAGTCAAAGAATTTTTTAAAATAATGAATATCATATCTGGCCTCTAGGAACTTTAGAAGCACGTTAGTGTATTAAAGGCTCTGAAAATCCTGTATACCACAACCTATTTAACTTCCTTTAACCTAGTATTTCTGGCTGGCTTGTCAATTGAAGCACACTTCTTTTTTTTTTTTTTTTTTTAGTTGGTTTACACTCCACCCAGCTTTCTCCCAAACATACTTTCCAGAAGAAATCTTGGCCAGTTTCCTGGAACCCTATTGCCCAGAGGAGGCAGCCTTCAGCTCTCACCAACGTGATTCCTGGATAGGACCAGTCTAAAAGTAGCCATCACAGCACTCTTTACTCACAGCCTTGCGGGCCACCCTTTTATTTCAGGATCTCTTATTACCAGCCACTTGTCAAAATACTGATAGAAAATTTCAGTACCCTTCAGATATCCTGGCCTCAAATGTCTAACAGGGCGCTGAATGCCAGCTGGGCCTGTCTCAGTACTGTCCTCGCCCCAGTTAGAAGATCTCATACAAAGTCTCAACTCCCTATGACTTCTGCAGTATGACACATTCATATACTGCCTGCACCACTCCCTAGTTATTTCATGTAATTCTATTTTTCTTTCTGATCTGCCCAACCAGAGCCCTTAGAGGTGAGGACATGGACTCATCAAGAAGCATTAATTAAGTGCCCACAGTGCTGGCACATACCAATGGAAAATTGAGAGTACAACCTGTTAATAAGGTAGCTTGTTAAAAACGACTACAACAGTAGTTCCATATGTGGTGTTTGTATGAATTTTGATTACCATGAAGAAAAGCAAAAACCTGTTCTAAGAACCTAAATGGGCATCACCACATGAGTGAATAAACAAAATATGGTATAGCTGTACAGTGGAATATTATTCGGCCATGAAAAGGAATGGAGTTCTGATACATTGTACAATAGGAATGAACCTTGAAGACATTATGTTAAGTAAAAGAAGCCAGACACAAAGGGCACATATGATATGATCCCATTTATATGAAATACCAAAATAAGCAAATCCATAGATTCAGAACGTAGATTTGTGGTTGCCAGGAGCTGGGGGGAGGAGAGAACAGGGGAGTGACGCCCATAGCTATGGGTTTTCCATTTGCGATGATGAAAAAAATTCTAGAATGAGATGGTAATGGTTGCACAACATTGTGAATGGATTTAATGACACTGAATTATACATTTTAAAATGTTTAAAATGGTAAATCTTAGGTTATATGCATTTACCAGAACTTTAAAATCAAACAATTCTTAAGAAAGCTCTGGGCTCTGTAGAAACCTTAAAGAATTAGTTGGGTCATCTCTGAATCTAGCTCAGGACCATTTTCCATAATCCTGTATTTCCTCATCCAAAAAGTTTCACTGGACGGATCAAGTGCAGCATCTCTGTTGTGAGATTTTAAGATTGGGATCCCTTTTAATCCTGCAAGCCAAAGCATTAATGAGGAATTTTCCTTTCTCTTGTGTAGGCACGGTTTTGACACACCACAGAATTTTTTGGTGTGCTATCTCTAGCCTCCTAATGTGTACAAATATAGGTTTGGCCACACCCTGTGTTGTGCTTCTTTCAGGGTACCCCATTCTGCAGGATGGGCTGTTTCAAAACTACACTAGATATGGAATAGCTGACCACCCATACTGGGTTGAAGGGGAGGATGGAGAGGTATAAAAGCTTTTACTCTCAGAATAAAACTGGAAAACACCAGAGCTTCTGGACTTGAGAAATGACTCCTGGACACTATAAATCACTAGCGAATCTTGTTTTTGGTGTGGTGGTTATTGTTTAAGTCCTGGCATCTATAGGTTAAAAGAATTAGATTTTTGAGGTTAACTACAAAGCCACCAGCAGGGGGAAGTAGGCAAAGGGAAGTCCGAACTGCCTTGGGGCCCCCACATGTCCTGGACTCCTCTAAAAAGGGAAGCTTCTTTTGTGCCTTTGGTAGAAAAAAAATTAGCCGTATTGTGAGGCTGTGAGAGAAACAACCTTTAATCCTTGCAAAGCCCAATAATATTATGTATATTGACTGAAACCCCGTGGAGTGGGCCTGACGGGGTTTTTTCATTACCAGGGTACATTGTAACCTAGCTACCTTTGAAAAGTAACCAACATCGAGAGGCCCTTGACATTTGCAAAGTATTATGGGTGTCCTCTCTATGTCTCCTCAAGTTCCCAAATTTACAATGGTCTTAATTTAAAAGTTAAGCCAGGGGATCAATTGCTTAGCGTAGGGCCAGGCTGCCCTTTTTAAAACAAAACAAAAAAATACCAAACCCCCGTGGGCCAGTGTGACCTGACTTCCTCATTCAGCTCCGATTTTGGTGGGTCGCCTGTCGTCTCGTGTTTTAATTTCAAAGGAAGGTGTCTGAACTCAGATCGGATGGTCATGTTCCACTCCTCCAGGTGTTGCTGAGATGTCTGAAGGCTGCAGCAGCTGGTAATGAGTTGGTGAAAATGAAAAAGGAACATAAGTAGCTTCTTTAGCAAATCCCCTGGAAATGACATGGAGCCTTGAGGATCGATAACATCGATCCCTGCGAGGGCTACAGCCCTGCTCCATCTGACTCATCTGCAACAGTCAAAGCTTGGGGAAAACAGAAACGTTATTACAGGCAAAACTGTGACCAAATCAACTGGGAAAATCAAACTCCGGCTTGCTTTCAAGCTCCCTGTATTTGGGCAATGGCCGTGGGTCAACATTAGAGCAAGGATCAGGCTGAAATCCCAAGGGAGAACTTAAGTGGGCTGCGGCGTTGCTTTCGGAACATAGCTTTACAACTTCCGATGATATTTATACGCTATCTGTGTCCTACTGAAACGCACACCACTGTTTCAGGAAACGGAACTCTTGAAGTAGGAAACTGAGTCAGGGAGGAGGAGGAGTGTCTAAGTGACTTTTTTGAAAGTGTTCAGATAGTATTTGAGTCTTTGGGATCCAATGGTCTATCAGTGTTTTCTGTCCAAACCAGGCAGGCTATAATCATTACTAAGTAAGTTCAATTTGTTTACTATAGGCTAGTGCTGGGACTCTAAAATTGAGTGCACTGACTCTTGACTCCAGAGTTCATGGTCTTTTGAGGGAGACAGATATAATACTAGCTATATCTTGTATGACACGCACTATTGCAGCAGATCATTGGAATGCTCTGGAAACCCAGAGGAGGGCAACCAATTCAGTTGCGGAAGGATTTGCAGAAAAACTGACATCTAAGCTAGAGCTGGATTGGTGGGGACCTTGAATGACGTGGTACAGAGTTTGGAGTTACCCTGTAAGCAGCAAGAAGCCACAAATCAAGGAATTGACAATCCCATGGCAGTTTTGGAAAGATAACTCAGATGGCAAGTGTATCAGTCAGCGATTGCCACAATAATGCTTTGTAACAAACCTCCTCCAAAGCTTAGCATCTTAAAACAGCAGGCATTTATTTTTCCCTTGTGTGTCTATAGGCCTGCTTGACTCTGCTGTGCTTGGCTGGGATCAGCCAAGCTTGACTCCAGGTCACAAGATGGGTTCAAGCCAGCTGTGTTTTCTCATTCTTCTCAAACCAGTTGCTATCCAGGGTGTATTAGTCTCAGGGCAGATCAACAGAGCATAAGAGTATGAACAGAAAAACGCGGTGCCTCTTGAGGCCTCCGTGTAGAATTAGTATGCATGTGCACACACACACACACACACACACACACACACACACACTCCATTAGCCAAATCAGCTCACATAATTGAGCCACACATGAGTGCAATGAGGCAACACTCCACCTTTAATGGGAAGAACCCCAAAAATCACAAAGCAAAGGGTGTAGATAAATAATTCTCCTACATAAAGGGCATGAAGTACTGTGAACAGTGATTCATTCTACCACCCCAGGGAGAGGACAAGCCAAGGGTGGAGAAACCACAGGCTGCTCCTGCCATGTTGAGCACGGGCCTGTGTAAAACAGAAGGAAGCAATCCATTCGGCAACCCGGAGAACTCTTCTGCAACTTCAGGGTCCAACCAAGTTGGCCTCCCTCGTATATTTAGAACAGGGAGAAAACTCCAGCTAGAACATTATTAAATGGCTGGTTGAAACAGTTAGGAATTCCCGGTTGAATTATAGTCTTGGCAGCAGCTGCCTTCCAGACCCATCTGGTTTGAATTGGCAAAACTGCAGCTGTGCTTGTTGGTATGGGTGAGCTTTTCTTTTGAGTAATGGGCCTGCATGGAAGGGGTGGAGAAAGGATGAAACTGTTGTCATGAAAAATGGGTAGAGAGAACAACAGAGCTACTACTGTTTTGCTTCGCGACACGGAAACGGGCCTGTGGTTCCGGGCTGCAGAAGAGATTCTTGGAGGATTACGGGGTCCCCTCTGTTCTCTTGAGCTGTCACACCCAGTAGGTGCTGTCACATCCCATACTTGGGTTATGAATTGATTGTTTCGCTTTTATGGGACTGGTATAATTAGTTTCACATTTTTAATTTATAGCATCAGCTAAGCTTTTTAATCCGTTATTTATGGCAAAGAACTAAGAACTAAATTGCCTCCTGCCCCTCTACAGAAAGCGTTGCAGTTCCATAGTTTGTAATCAGTTGTTTGGCTAAGCCTTGTGGCCTTCTTAAAGGAAAACTTTTCCCACAGAGGAGTTGCTGCAGCTTCTTTGCATTTCTTCATCCTTGAGTCCTGGAAACCCTACAGGAAAAAAAAAAAAAACCTCAAATATTTCAATGGAGTGATGTTTCTCCAAAGCCCTGCTTTAAGAGAAAGTGAAGCTCGCAGGGATGAGAAACTCATGCCAGCAAATTTCCATTTAAAGAAAGCCTCTTGTGTTTGGTTATATTTTCTGTCTTTGGCCTCCCCCTATGCAGGACTTAGGTGTATCATTATTTTCTTGAAACAAATAAGGAATCGTTAGCACATGAGAAGTGAACTCAGAGAGCTGGGATATGTGAGAAGAGGTCCGCGCTGTAAACCAAGGGTCTGGGAGATTGGAAAGTGAAGCATGAAGCGGAGGGATAGACTCAGAGAGCACCCTGAGATACATCTAGTTTATTTAACAGGGCTCCGGATGCATGCGGTGTGGTTTCGAAGAACAGCTGGGAGGTTTTTGGAATCCTCTTTTTTTGCATTGAGTTGTATTGAGGGCTACACCGTAAGTCACTGAACAAAATCTCCGTCACATTGTAGGGCTGGAAAGAAAGAGTGCCTCATAGCTCCCACTTAGCACTGCTCCTGGAGGAGAACATGGGTTGCATCCAGACTGACAGCCCGGTGGGTGCTCAGGCCATATGGAAGCTACGTCTTAGGCCTCAATCCCAACGTTGATTCTCTTGCCCATTTGAGCTGAAGTGTTGAAGGGTTAAAGATGAAACTGTGGACGGCACAGGAGCAGTTCCTGTAGGACAAAGGGGACATGGATACCAAGCTGAGGTCCTTCCCTTCCCCACCTCCACCCCATCTAGGCTGAAGGGTCTCTGTGTTTACTGAATGTTAAATAAATACCAATTGAATCGTAGGTTTAATGAGGTGTATCAAACATGTAATAAGATACATATCTATTAAACAGTTGTGAAATCTCAGGAAATATGTTCTTAATAATAAAGGGTGCAGATGGCTTGCAGATTGGACCCAAGAACAAAGACCAGAGGAGCTTGTGGAAGGAATCGGAGAGCCATCTTCTGAAAACTGAGAAGACAGCTGATTTTCAGCCAGAATTTGATACATGTATCTGTGCTCAACTAGAGCAAAAGTGGGACCCGGGCCCGTAAAGGAGAAAGCCGTAAACTTCAAAACCTACAGACTAGGAGAAATAGCGACTAAAATTAAAGACAGAAAAAAATGGTTATTCACAAAAATGTCACCAATGTTTTAAATACACCCTCAGGTTTCAGCAGGACACAGTCCTCAATGTCACGCATCTACCCCCCTGAACGTCCCCAAACTGCAGGGACTAGCCAAGTATCAGAAAACAAAAGAGTCACATGAGATGTAGGTAAAGGGTTATTAACTTGTTTTTCTTTCTCTAAAAAGTGGTAATTATCATATTATATTGCAATATGCTATTGAAGTTCCCTCGGAAAACTGCTATTGAAAACCGATCTCCTTCTCGTTGCACATGTAGGTCAGGCTAAGAGTCTGCTCAGACGTGATTGTTTGTCAAGTAATTGGTGCTTACAGTTGAGAGAAAGAGGAGGAAGGCGCATTGCTCAGAGGCAGGGTGTCTTAAAGTAAAATCTGAAATAAACACAAAGTTCCGTAACCACGCTTCCCAACCTTTTGCAGGTCATTGCACACGACAAAAATGAATCTATGTGTTCAGCACACTGGAGTAATCAAAGGCTGGGTGCTAACAGCCCAGAGGCTCTGACTCCCCACGCCTTGCCCACTGTCTTTTGGGTGAGAGAATCCCGGTCTCATCGCGCTGTAAGCTAAGTCCCACACTATCTGGAGAAAGGCAGAGCTTCGGGAGCCCAAAGCTCATATTCTGTCTTTCAGACCAGAAACCCTCCCAGCTTTGAAATAGTCAAAAAGTGCACAGATAGGAATGACGAACATCTTGGTTGCTTCCTGAGTCTCTGACGTTGTTCTAAGCATTTACGTGTATTCACTTATTTAAGCGACGCCATAACTATGAGGCAGATGTTATTAACACCTCCCTTTAAGAAATGAGGAAATTGAGAGACACTAAAAAGAAAGTCACTTACCCAAGATCTCCCAGCTGGTGGAGGGTGGCACTGATTTTAAAGTCAGCTGGACTTGCTGCCAGGGGGCATGTTTGTAACTCGTACTCTGTATCAATACTAAGCAAGAATTTGAGAGTCATGGGTCACATAGAAAAGCACATATGTAGAGTACGTTGAGAGGTGGCTCCTAGCCCCAGGTGACAGACACAGGGTTTGGAGGCACAGCAGCAAATGAGCCAAGTGGCTCCGTATCTTCACATACCTGGGACCCACATGCACTATACCAGTATGCTGGAGCAGACCAGTTATAAGTTCTGCTCTATGCAGCTAGCCGGGATGTTCACAGCAGGATTGTTTATGATAGCAGAATAAATACCCTACAGCAAGGCACTGGATAAACTAGACGCATCGTAGAAATGGGCAAAGTCCACGTGCCCGCGTAATCGGCAGCCTTATATAGAGGTACATTTGTTGGTATGGAAATATCTTCATCATATAATATGTAAAAACACCAAGTAACAAAACAGTGTGCAGAATTTTTTATCTCATTTTCATTTTTAAGAGTATATATAGATATATATGTATGCAGAGAAGAAAACAAGCTAATAAATTGTCACCCAATGTTTATAGCTGTGATATCAGAGCAGCAGGATTACGGGTGCTTTCATTTTTTTTCTTTTTGCTTATTGTTCTCTCTATTCTTTTTTTAAATAAAAAACATGGATAACTTGAAACTTTAAAAAAAAAAAGTCACCTGCTGAATTCCTACAAAAGAATATTAATGTTCAGAGTCCATTCCAGTCTAAACATAGTTTCCCCAGACCACTGACTTTCAACTTTTCATTGTCATTGTTTTTAACAGCAGAATTATTTTTCTAATAAAATCTTACTTGTAGCCTCAATATATAAAAACAGATCGAATAGATCTGCTCTGATTGAAGCCAGGTGTGAGGCCCGAAGCCCACCACCCTCTCACTGTCCCCCACTCGCCACCATCCCATTCCCACACCACTCTGGACCCCTGAAGGAGAATTGCGCTAGCCCGAAAAAAATGTGCTGTGGTTTGAAGGAATAAATCTATTTAAACTATCAAAATAATAATAACCAACAGAAATAATAGTAAACTTGATTATTTAAAAAAAATAGATTCTTTGAGATTTAAATTTAAATGCATAGACTTCTGCCAGATCCTGCTCTTTGGGTGCTAAATAGGAGCCACCAGGTGGCTTTCTGCATGTGATAGTTTCATTGGTATCTAGCATGATGCTTTCATCTCTACTACAGGTAAACTTCCCCCTCCTTTGTGTTTTGACTTCTACTCTTTGATTTATCCTCGTTTCTATATCGCCAAGTACTTTGTCGTCTTTAAAAAATGGATACATTTCTCTTAATTGATAAATAGGTGTATAACCACTTAATAACCACTCTTACATGTCAGGAAGAAGCCCAATGCTCACAAACTCTGCTTTTCTACCGCGTGCTCAAGCTTGCTGTCACGATGTTTACCTACCTCTCAAAGAGGTAAGTCAATTGCAATTGGTAGAAAATGATTTTGAAGAAAACTAGGTTTTCTTTAATGCAATATGGTCCCTGTCAACCAACATTTGTGACTGATAAATAGTGGCAGGATGAGACAGATGCAAACTAATCCACAACACTGTCCTGATGTGGACTTTGAATCTAAAGCCGGGGGACTTGGACCTCATCTTCTGTTTGTCTAGAACGGACCCAATAGTCAACCGAAGAGATACCTTTCCTCTTCTATCTGTCATCTAGTCTCAAAAGGAAAGCTGAGTCAAGCCATAATATCTAAGAATTTGGCGAGTCATCATCAATTATTGTAGGGCTATGGTTTTGCTATCTGTGCTTCCATATGCTTAGGAAACAAAAATGACATTTGGAAAAAAAAAAAACTAAGATGTTCCTACCTCTTTTTTCTTTCCATGCTTTTCTTATTTGCCATCTCTGTTGTACCCCCACATTAGAGTGGCCTCACGACTCTTAGAAAGGATTCATTGTGACACTATAAGCTCAGCTCTACTGGGCTGAGTTGAAACCTTGTTCTGTATGCTACAGGTTATTAGGGATAGCTGAAAGAATGTACATTTATTTACTGAAGGTACTTTATAAATCAATACCTTGTTTTTGAATTCAGGTCAATAAGAATAACTCTGAAACACAACCAACAACTACAGCAACCCTAAAACAGCACTTTCAACATATTGATTTTTAGAAAAGTATCTTTTCCTGGCATTATTCACACACCCTTGATAAGCAACTCCATGCAATCAAAAAATTTAATGGATTTTTTTACCCCCAAAATATATATTTATATTTTTTCAACATGTCTTTAAATTGTAGCCAGTTAGGTTCTTTGAAAAAAGATAAGTTTGTGGGAGAAGTGAGAGATGGAGTTTCACATTTATTCCTTGCCATTTGTATGGGGAGGCATTTTGCTGACTCAGTGTTAGAGCACAGCTAACCAGACCCAACAGCTATTTACCATTTAATTTCATTTAATCCTTTGGTGATTTTGGATATTTCTCTAATTTTGTGAGAAATTTTTATTTCTTTTCCTGTAACAATATTTATCAAGCATCTTAACTGAGCATGGTCTCGACTTGGGCACTTCAGAGTACAAACACAGCCAGAATAATTACTACCTTTCTTCCAGGGAAGTGCTGTTAATCTGGGGTATCCATAGACTTTCAGGGTGTTAGTGAACACACAAAGTTATTTACAGACATGTGTGTGTGTATGTACATATGGGTGCATGCTCATTCCTTAGAGAAGGGAAAACAGTCATGGTTTTTCAGGGAACCATGACCCTGAAAAAGTTATGAACAGAGTTTCTCAAAGTGTGGTCTGGGGGCCCCTGGGTTTCTGTGGTCTCTGATATCAAAATAATTTAATACGAAACGATTGTTTGCCTTTTTCACTCTCGTTCTTTCACAAGTGTACGGTGGAGTTTTCCAGAAGCTACATGACATAGAATATCGCAACATATTGAATGCAGAAGCAGGGCTCTCTTCTATCAAACTAGACAAGAGATTTACATAGTGACTGTTATAATTTGAATGTGCCCTCCAAACTTCATGTTGAAATTTAATCCCCAATACAAGTGTTGGGAAGTAGAGCCTAATGGGAGGTGTTGAATGTATTAATGCCACTATAGAAAAGTCTTGGGGGAGTGGGTTCACTCTCTCCTGCTCTTCTGCCAAATGGGGAACAGTGTTCCTGCCTCCAGAGGAGGATGCAGCCTTCAAGGCACCATCTTGTAAGCAGAGATTGGGCCCTTAACAGACACCAACCCTGCAAGTGCCTTGATCTTGGACTTTCCGGCCTCCAGAACCATGGGAAATAAATTTCTATTGTTTATAAATTACCCAATCTGTGATAGGAGTAGAAATGGACTAAGACAATGCTGTGCCTCTCACTAAATTATTTTAGTTTGGGAAACATAATTATCTTTTTTTTAATTGAAATATGTAACTTATATTAACATGTAGTAGACTAATTATTTTAGTTTGAAATGACTTAATACTTTTTTTAAAAATTTCTACATTTCAATCTCTAATATATGATTAGATATAACCCACACAAACAAAAGCTCTTGTTTTTATTCTTTTTATTTGATTTTGGATTTTTGGCTACAAAAATAGATAGTATGATAATTGATTTTATAACTAGACGGTTTGTGCTGTTCTTCACATATTGGGTTGATCCATATGAAATTGCCAATATTTGACCATTATTTACTTACAAAAATGGTAATTGTGTTGATCAAACCCAATAAAAAGATGATTTATATCATTAATCCACCAGATGGGTTACTGTTACTTTGGCATTTCAAAGTTGTTGGGACAGCAATGGTAAAAGAGATTCACTGTTTTATCAGCACACTCTCACCCAGATTCTTTTCGTAAAATCCTAAGTATTTTATTCATTATTTCTGATTATAAAAGTAATGCATAGCTTGGGGGGGTAAGTACAGAGAACTACTAGACATCCATAATCCTGCTATTATATAGGTAGGTAACGATACCTACCTGTGTCACATTCTTAACAATATATTACTTTCATTCAGTTTTCTAGGCATATTTACCTATATAAGAGTATATTGTACTTTTCCATCTTAAATCCTACTTTTGCCACTTAACGTTACTTTATAAACATTTCTCATTTTATTTAAATCTCCTTATTTAAAAATATATTTTTCTGATTATGAAAATTAGTATTTTTTAATCTTTGAAGAGATAGAAAACTGGGAATAATTATTAATAAATCACTCTTCATGTCACCATCTAGAATAATCATGTCTACGATTTTGATGTCTTTTTCTCTGTCTATACATTTTGTTTTTTATATGATAAATGTGTTGTGTCAGTGGGAAACTTGTCACAAACATCAGTTTCTCTATGGAACAATATGTTATCATATGGATGTAACCTTGTTAAGTATCCCACTGTTTTTATATTGTTTGCACATTTTCATAAACATAAATATTGCTGCTATGAATATTTGGGGGCAGACATAAATCTCTTTCTCTACTGGAGGTTTTTTTCACCTTGTTTCTTAAGAATGGAACCATCCGGTTTGCACTTGGAGGTTTTGTCACCCAAACACGCCACTGATGGTGTTAAAGCACTGGAGATAGTGGATAGAATGTTCTAGAAGAAAGTGGCAGCTTCTACAATTCTGTAGGATAGATTCTTAGAAGTAGAGCTACTGAGACAAAGGACATGGACATGCATTTTTTATTGTCAAATTGTTTTCCAAAAAGTTGTCCCAATTTACACTCTCCTATCTGCCGTGTTAGAGTGGCTGTTCCCTTCCCCATGCCTGTATTGGGTTTTTTCTCTTACCATCTCTTACTTTTTGCCTCCTTTCCTTACCTCTTCTCTCCAGTCTTCTGTTTGCTGAACTGACTTCATGGACAAAATGTTACCTAATTTTCATTTATATGACTTTGATTTTTATTGATGTTGAAATTGTTTTCCCAAATATTAGTTGCTGGCCACTGACTTTGCATCTCTAGTGAGTCACTTTTCTTTTCAAGATGACTCACTCACACTGGAGTCAGACCTTCATATCTGGTCTGTCGTTACAAAACAAGGGAAGCCAACTGGCCCGAGGAGTATGGAACTCATTCTTTTGCTTCATTATTACCGATTTGCTAACCAAATGAACTAACTGGCCACTGTTAGAAATATTTCTGGCTAGAAATACAAAATGTTGAAACCACAAGTAACCTTCTCATTATATCCTACACTGGTAAACACCCTACTACAGTCTAATTTTGTGCCCTGTAGTTTAAGAGCTTATACTTCATAAAAGAGCAGTAACAGAAGAGTAAACTTGAAACTGGTCTTATTTAACTGGTTAGAAAGCCCCAGGCTTGTGTATCCTCTCTTACCTAGTGGGCTCTTTCCTTTGGGTTTAAGTTTCTTGAACGTTCCCAACAGCCTTTGTCTGTGTCTGTGCATCAACACATTTGAGATAGTAAACCTTGCAGGACAGGGGCTGAGTCTAAGTCTCTTTTCACAGTTCCACACAAACATACTTTCTAAGCCTTCTGTGTGGTTGTGTATCAAGATAGTGGCCACGTGTATTGGGGACAAAGGAAGGTGGGGAGGAGAATTGTTGTAAATAAACTTAATTGAAAAAAATACTGAATACATGATAATAAAGGAGAAGACTACAGATTCCAGTATGAGTCTTTGAATGGAAGACGTTGAGAAATACTGCTATGATGTAACCAAGCTCTGGCCCACATAGGAAAGGCAATAGTGACCTATCAGCTTCCCTAGGGATATAAAGAGATTAAAATTGAAAGGGAAACACCCTGACATAAATGTCTAAAAACAGCAGACTCCCTGTTTTCCTGTGTTTTGTTGACCAGATCTCTTCATTAACTATCGCCCATGCCTCCCCAGTATCAATAGTGGTTCATAATGATGACCCGGGGGCACAGCAAGATCTCGAAGTGCCCTCTGACTCATCAAAGAAATATTAAATTAAATGTATTTTGTGGTGGTCTAATTCTTTTAAAATTGGTAATCCATGTGTGGTATATATGATAATTCCCTATTAATTCAATCTTTGATTCGACCAGAGCAATCTTTGAGTCATCCATTTCCCAACCACAGTAAAGAGTTGATGCTAGTTTTAAAAACGTGGTTGAGGCTGCATCGCTTGCGTCTCTATTGTATGTCGCTCTAGGAATTTACATAAGCATGGCTAAATATCGGTTGTTTCCTTGCTCAGGGATAAAAGTTCATTTTTAAAACCTCAAATTGCGATTTGTCAAAGTCCATTTGCCAGTTCTTTAACAATTTCAGCCAAATTGTAAATTGTATAACTGTCTGCATCATTTGCATACATAATCGTGTTAGAGTGATGGTATAATCTGGGCACATCATTTATGAGAAGAGGGAACAATAGCAGGCAGTTCCCAATTCTTGGGACACTCAGAGTAATTTATTATGTGGCTGATGTTTTCTTTCTAATTTCCACCAAATGATCTCTTTCAGAATGATGAGGACTAAGGACTACTGTCCCTTGTGTATTATTTTTACTGCTTTCTTAATCTTGAATTGAGAGCCAAGAAGAGCACCATGTTACATAGCTGCCTCACTCACACACACACACACACACACACAGTAATTTCAGACCAAATAATATCACAAGAGTTCAATGGAACAACCTCCTCAAATGGCGCCCCTGTGTTAAATTAATTTAATCTCCAGATCGAGTTATTGAGTATTCTATTCTGTGCATTGACAATTTGCCAATTGCTCGCTTCCTATTTTTAATCAATCTTGCAGATAATTTACCAGCCAACTAAATCGTTTTGCTGGCCTCTCATACTCTTCTACCTGACACAGAGCAAAAGTAAATACAATCAGTCTTGTGTTGCGCCATCAGAAATTTATGATGACCCCAGGCAAGTAGCTTTCTGCAAGACTAATTTATGGATAGTCACATCTGTCACTCTGGCACTTGGACACGTCCTGGGCTTTTTTATTAGTTATTTGTGGTAACAACCCTGTGAGATCGCAAGGTGGGTCAGATCCACCCTTCCTCGAGAGGCCTCTGAAATTATATGACATGCCTATATTTTGGGACTCAGCGCTTAAGTCAAGAGTATGGTCCGGACCATAAGTCAAGGTCACCTGAAGTCTTAGAACTCAAGAATCTCTGCCAGGCCCAAATGCACAATTCTACTTGTTAATTTCTTCCCCTACAATAAACACTGCAGCCCAGAGAGGAAATCACTTTCCTGGAGTCATAAAACAATTTAGTAGGAGCAAGATTAGGCTCCCTTATAAGTTAATGGTTAACACAGACTCAGACAAACCTGGGTTCAAATCCT
Source organism: Propithecus coquereli (assembly GCF_000956105.1). Classification (NCBI taxonomy): domain Eukaryota; kingdom Metazoa; phylum Chordata; class Mammalia; order Primates; family Indriidae; genus Propithecus; species Propithecus coquereli. The sequence continues at coordinate 1,425,219 of NW_012152729.1, read as the reverse complement.
GACTCAGCCATTCACTGGGGTTAAATGCAAGTTGCCTCACTTCTTTTGCAACACTGTCAACCTCGTTAAAATGAGGAAAACAATGCCTACTCTGTTGGGGTATTGCCAGGGTTGAAATAATAACAACTCCCTATCTAAGTGTTCTCCGGGCTGGGCTATTTACACATTTTACTGTGTTTAATCTGCACTGGAGCCTTGCAGGTTGAGGAGTGGAGGTGGGGGCTCCCACACAAGGGGTATAGAGCCCCCGGTACAGGGCCCACACCCATCCTTCAGGAAGCAATAGCCACTGTTATTAAGATACCATACAGTAGAGAATAACACCCGGATTGTCTTTCTTTCCTGCTGTTTATTTACCGAAAACATCTTAAAATTCAGAGAGGAATCTTTTGAATTCAAGTTGCAAAATCACAGGTTAATGGAATTTAAAATAATTTTGGCTTAAAATACTCAAGTGTGGGTAGAGAGCAACTGATGAAGCTCTCTGCTAACTCTCAGAACAAATCCATATAATCTCAGCTTTCATAGACAAGCCTGAAACTCACCAGACCCAGCTCCCTCCGCTAAGTTACAGATGTACAGCTGCCACTGACACAGATGGGAGTCCTGTTCGTGAGCCACTGAGCATCGGTAAATGGTGGTGTGATACATGTAAGGCTCTTAGAACAGCCTGTGTGTCCCATAGTAAGTGCTCAGCAAGTGTTAGCTAGTGTTACTACTACGAGCATTCACCCACCCCTGCCCCACCCTACCAGTAGGTTTGATGTCTCAGCTTTTTTAATATCCAAAGCTAGAAAGAGTCCCCTGTCCAGTTGAGGATTTGTTTGAATGGTTTTCACATTTTTCTGGCCTAATGGTACCATCTAACTTTCCGTAAATGTTTATGGAACAGAAACAAATGTGCCCCGACTACGGACAAGGCATCTTTAGAGATAGAAAGATGAAGTCAACTTGAATTCTGACCTCAAAGAGCTCACAATCTATTGAAAGAGAGGGGCAGGGACCATCCAAAATGCTAGTCAAACTGTGGGAATTTCTTTTTTGAATGTATATATATAAAGTGCAAGAGGACTGGACAGGTCATGGAACTTTACAGAGAAATGACGTGAGAGCAGGGCCTGGAAGGATTAAGTCATTTTTTAGTCCCTCCAGCACCCTTCCTCCTGGGCTCCAGGCACTTAAGTGAAAGGAATACATAGTCAGTGGATACAGTGTCGACCCTCAAGGCCATTCCAAGCATATGGAAGAGACACGCATATGGATCGGTGACTACAGGATGGTGGGGTGGGTGCTGACAAAGTAGACACCGAGAGGCTGGTGGAGCATGGAGGAGGGGCTTCAGAATTAGAGTGAGAGATCAGGGAAGGCTTTCAGGAGGAGGTGATACATGAGCTACAATTAGAAGAATAGGTTGGGAAGATCAAGAAGAGGGTAGAAGATGGGAAAGAAAAAGAAAAAAACGAGCTATGTCAAGGCATGGATGGAAGCCAAAAAAAAAAAAAAAAAAGAAAGGAAAGAAAAGATGGAGCCTTCTGGCACCCCAGGTAGTTCAGAGCGTGCAGGAGGGCTGGGGATGAAAGCACAGTCGGGTGGGCGGGATGGTTAGGGCTTTGATGGTGGTGAGGAGAGCAAAGGAGGTGGTCAGTCCAGACAGAAGGACCAGCGAATCAAAGGCACGGAGATGTGAAAAGTGCATCACATGAAAGGAGGCCAGTGAGCAGTCTAGTGTGGCTGGGGCAGAGTGTGGCAGCGAGGTGAGTCTGGAAAGGTAGACTGGGGCCGAAGTCCATCTTCCTGCTGTGGAATTCCTGTCTGGTTCCCTCGGCCCCATCTGGTCGGCCCAGTTCCCAGTGTCAGAGTCCTGTCATTCTGACTCCAGCAACTCTCACATCCTCCCCTGCCATCGTGATGGTTTTATGACTTTGATTTTGATTCTGGGCCAAACTGGCCATGTGGCTGGGCTGCCTTAAGACAGACACCGTTTGAGCCATTTGCCCTGGGTAACGTTCATACACTCTTCTCGGGCTGCAGATCTCTCTAACGTGTGGCTTTTGGTTGGCGTTATAGTTTGGCCAACGGCGTCAGAAAAAGATAGTTAGGAAATAAATACCTAAGAGACAGTTGGTTCACAGTGAACACATTCTTTTAATGGTGTTTGTTCTAGAGAATTTCAAGAGCTCAGAAATACGGAGAGTAGCCCAGATTTTGGCCACGTCTATGAGTTCTAACAAGGTTGGTATTTCTTATACATTGTCCTGAGGTAAGGAGAGGGTGATTAGCTGGACAGCCTGGTAGTTAATAATTGTGAGCTTAGAACTTTGCATTTAATGCCTTTTTTTCAGAAGATGATGGTGTGAGTCACAGAAAAGGAAGGCTCTTCCCACTGATTTATGTTCTTGGTGTTTTCTGGGAATTTTGTCAATCTTCAGAAAACAGTCTGATTTTTAGATTGTGTTAAATTCCTCAGAAACAGTGCCATATCATAAATGCCTTTCATTTTCAATGTATAGTAAGTATTAATAACTGACAGCAATTCTTCCTAATAAGTTTAGTCAAGTAAATGCCTACTGTACAACCAGCTCTTAGTTTGGTATTGCAGATGCTGAGGAAACACCATGCCTGTCCTTCACGAGGTTTCATATAATTCAGTATTAACTAAACCAAACCAAAACAAAGATAGTAAATATTCTTCTTCATTATTATTTTTAGGGATTTTTCAGCATCTCTTTTCTTGCCCTAGTAGAAATTTTCTCATACCGGGGCAGTTGCAGGCGCAAGTCTAAGATGCTTTGGCAGCATTTTCTGCTCAGATGGACAGCAAAATCATTAAATCCCTTTTAATTCGGTGAATCTACCTAAATATTTCAGATTTATTTCAGAACAAAAGGAAATTCATTTGAAACATGCATATTGTTCATAGACAAAATTGTTCTAATTAGGGCTCTTTTTAGTTGAAACTACCTAGAACCAAACTCACATTAGCTTAAGTACAAGTGGGAATGTATCTGTTCATATACTATCATGCCTGGGGTAGGTGGCTTCAGGCTCAGCTGGATTCAACAGGTGAAACAGTAACATCTGACTCACTCCCCCACTCTCCGCACACTCACTCTGGTTCTGTTCTTCTCTATGTTTGCCTCATTTCCAGGTGGGCTATTTGCATGTGGTAGTTGATGGCAGCTCAGCTCCAAGCTCACATTTACCAGTATAACCACCCGAGGGAAGCGAGCCCCTCCATTGCCAGTAGTTCCAGCAAAAGACCTGGTTTGGGCTCCCATTCTCTCAGGCTTTTGTCTACCCTGTGGACAGGGTGGTGTAGTGTCCACCTAGCCTGGCTTGGATCAACCTAGAGCCAAGGGGTAAGGTCTGCCCTACCCAAACCAAATGAACTGACAACAGGGGAAGGCGCCTCCACCATCGAAGAAATGCAGAGTGCATGTTCCAAAAGAAAGGAAAGAGATACAGTGCAAGCAACAATCATGTTCATTGCAATTACCTCAATAAACCCTAACGTATTAGAAAATTGGGTGGTACAAGTCAGGTGAAGAAGATATAACAAATACTAGTAAATGTAATAGGTAATAGACAACTAAAAAGTAAAATATGTCATCAAAAATTTGTTTTTTTAAAAAAAATGTTCAAAGGCCAAATAGCACCTTTCATTCGATTATTTTCACTGATTTCAACAAAATAAGCTATAACTGGCCCAGATGCTTTCTGAATTCATTTTAAGCTAAAAAAAAAAAAAAAAAGAAAGAAAGAAAGATGAAAGTCTGTAATTTCTGAATTGGTTAGATCCATTGTCTTGGAACTATCTAGAAATGGTTTTTAGGTCATAGAGTTAGGTAAGCTACATGATAATGTGTACACAGTGTGACACTTACTGTTTTTTTACAAGGCCAATCTAAGGTATGCTCCTTCAAGGGATCTTTTATTTGATACCATTTTCAGAAGAAGCAAAGAGAGAATTCAGTCTCATCTTTGGATGAAAGTACATCACATCATTTTTCATATGAGTATTTAATAATATTAAATTTTCCTTCAAATTGATAAACCACATTCTCACCATAATTCTAAATATATAAAATAAAAATTCATGAAGGGATTTTATGGGTAAAACAAAAACTATTCCCCAGAAATATATAACAAAATAGCTGAATAATTTTTTTTTAATTATAAACTTTTAAAAGCAACATAATGAAGGCTGGGTATGAGACTTTAGAAGTTCTACCAATTTAATTTGATTTAGTACTGTGAATTAAATCTATACCTTTCCGTAAAAAATACAGTTTTATTTTAGTTTATTTCCCTCTTTATAACACTGGTATATTTTACCCAAACGAGAACTCTCCGTAAGACACTTGTTCTGTTCTATTTTTTCCGTCATGCCAGCATTTTCCTTTACTTCCTTATCTTTCCAGTGGAACATCAATTACAACTAAAGGAAACATATATTTCACAAATTGATGAGAGTGGTGATTAATTTTTTTAAAAGATCATAATAAATCCAGCTTGCCAGCTTTAGGGTTATTTCATAGGCTATCCATAGGCTCTCTTTTTTTTTTTTCTTTTTTAACTCAGTACTGGCAATCTACAAAACATTCTTTCCTTCCTTTCTGCAGTAAAAGTTGCATGGAATTCAGCATCACACCAAGAGTGTTACAACATCTCTTTTGGAGTTGGTCTTGTCGTCTCATTGGCTGTTGTGAGGCTCCTTTTCATCCACCATGGCCTCCCAAGGTACTTGTGTTAGCGATGAGATTCACCAATTTTTCATCATTCTAGAAAGAATGTCTCTCTCTAGCGGACTCGGTGATCTTACCCTGAGGTGTTAAGAATCGCTAAGGGCTGTAAGGACTTGTGTAAATTACAGCCATGCAGAGAGGCGTCGAAAAATCAATAAGTAATGAAATAGTACCGGAGTGGAGTAGCCAAGAGAGCGATGGGTGGGAAACTCCCAAGGATGCAGTTTCATTTTGTCAAAAGGTAAAAGATGATGTTCTGATATGTTTCTATGGAACGGGCGTCCTTGGAAACAAGAGGCTTTGGGTGTAGATGGCAGCAGAGTCACTCCTGTGTGCCACAAGGACGCACGGGGCTGTGGACTTCTTGGGACGACAGTTTCATCTTAGGCAACCGTGCATTTTATTCCAGGAGACCAATACATATGGCATTTTCTTCATCCCCTTAGGTGTCTGCCCCTCAGCAAGTTTTCTATACCCTGAATCTAAATGTAGCCCATTTGCTCCATTCTATAAGAGACCACACACGTTGCCTACACAAACCGTCCTCATCCTTTCCAAACATATACCAACTACATTCCCCAGCATGTGATGGTGTGGTTGAACTTGGACATCAGTTCCCAAGCATTCCCACCTCTTCACAGATGACTCTAGATATATAGGACCTGGAGGCTGAAACTCTCTAGTCTAAGCCTCATAGGCAAAGAGCTTTATTCCGAATGGAAGATTCATAAGGTTGAAAGTCCTTGAACTGATATTTAAATCTGTTGATTTTTTTTAAATTTTGAAATGACTTCTAAACCATGTTTGTGATATTGATCCTTTGTTTGGAGATAGTAGAACTCATTTTCATAAAACGAAGACTTTGAAATATTTGAATATAACAAAGAATTAGGTGGGAAGAGGATCCAATTCTGTCAACTTTGTCTGGGAGAACCTGCTTCCCTTCTGTTTCTGGGTGAAGGTCCCCTCTCGTCCCTGCCCTTTCCAACAGTGATAGATGGCCTTTGCACCTAACACGCCCATCTGGCGCATAAAGGAAGCTTCTGTAGGAAGGATGAGCCACCAACGGAATCTCGAGGTCTAGATCAAAGAAAAGGAAACCATAAAGATGTCACCCAAGACCCAATCGAAATGATGGGATTATGTTTGTGTCTCTGTGTTTTAGATGCAGCTTCTGGACTTTGTTTTTCAATAGACCAGTGAAAACTGGAGAAGGTCCCCAAGTTCTCTTTGGGGTCAGTTGGTGTCATTCTAGCTGTGGGGTTGAAACTTAAAAAAAAAAAATACCAACATGGAAGAGAAGAAAATAATCGTTGGTGTTTGTGCAGTTAAAAGACTTGGAGTGTTTGCGATATTCTGACATGAGTCTGAAAACACCAAATAAGAGACTCTTCTTATCTCCTTTTCCTTTACTAACAGCCAAGTACACTTGGAACACTGACAAGAAGAATCTCTTATACCTGATAAAACAGGGTAATAACCATAAACGGAAAAGCCCTGAGATTTGGACCAACTGCCAGCCGATTCCCATCCGTTTAGTCTATGTTGAGTAGGTTTCCTGAGAATTAATGAACTAGTTTTAATTACTGTTTTTAGGTCTCAGGCTGCGTCCGCCTATATTATGTAACATGGGAAATGAAGACGTGTATCACATTTAATAGGAATATGTATGATTCAAATCCCAAAAAAATACTTTTCTCTGAAATATCCAGATTAAGTCATAGGGAAGTGCTTTAGGTGGCTCGAATTATCAAATTCATTTGACTTTACTCATCTTCTTGCATGAACATACATAATCTAGCTGCTTTTTCCGTACCTACCATGGGCTACAATGCCCGAACAAGGGTACCTCGATGAAAAATCCAACAGACAACAGACATGGTTGTTGGGCACTCACCATACCCAGGCCATGTGACTGTCCTCTACCTGAAGTGTTCATAGTAAATCTTCGCTAGTCACGCTTTGGTACCACGGATATAGCAATGCCCACCTCCTCCAACAATTCATCCGTTGGCGCCATTATCCATTGTTTATGACATTGCAACCGCAATAATGAATTGATATGTCTTGATCTTTGAAATGCTAGACAGGAGGCCACACATTATAAGAAAAAAAAACAATGTCAGGACTCAATTCTATTTGGCAGGGGTTGGAAATGAATATTGTGCAGGAAAATGCATTAAAGTCAAAGAGGGTTTTGTTTAATATGATGGTTTTAAAGATGTAAACAATTATGATGGGCAATAACTCCTTCAATCAGAAGATCATGGAGAGGCCCTTCTTAGGCCAGGGTGCTGGTGTCATTCCAAGTCGTGCTACCACCACGAAACACTAGGGGTCACCATGTTAATACCAGTGTCCTAGCTCCATTGCCCTCCCGAAAGCCTACCATGAGAGTTTTGGCTTTCTGTTCAGCCAAGGAATGTTGCTCGTTGCCTTTCGTTCATGACATGTGACCATTTGGAGATATTTCAGGCATCACTGAAATTAGTGGGGTAGAGTTCTCCCTAAACCTCTTTCTGGTGAATGATACTTTTTAAGGGCCACCTACATGTATCGATCCATTATTTGGGGCTAGATGTAATTATAAGGGGTGTACAGGCCAGTTATCCAAATACGGAACATTTTCATTCAAAAGCTACATGATCCTCCAATTCACATGTTCTGCTAAAGCCTGATTGTCTTAAACCAGGAGAACGCTTTTTTCCTTGCCAAGATTGACACTTCTGTTGAGTGTTAACTCAAAAATTAATGCTTCTTCTCCTTTGTTTCTCAGCTCTTTATGTTTTCAGTCCCCGATTCAGATATTATTTTCCAAAGGAGAAATTTAAGCAGTTGTCTGTTGTCTACAGATAAGTTATTGGGAAGTCCTGTCACAGTCCCCAGCATCAGGATGGGAAACTGCTGACTGAGGTCCACGGGGGGCCTCAAACTCATAGTGATATGATTCTGATTACTCCTGTTGCAATCTTGAGGATAATCCTATCCATCCCACCCACCCCCAAGCAGGAAGCTGTAGTTTTCTCATTTGGGGTAGAGCTTCTGAAGCCTACGATTAAAGCAGCTGAAGAGCTGTAAACAGCATTTAAACCACACACACACACACACACACACACACAGAAAAACAGTATTTCCAGGGAAACAGATGGCAATTGATAATAATGGTAAGATCATAGCCTAGATAAAGTGCACGTCTAAGTCAGAATTAATTTTAAGGCTTCTGGGTTTTTTTTTTAACATATTATCTTTGTTTCTGTTTAATTGATTTACTGGTGTATGTTAGGCAATGAGGGAGATATAAAGGTATACATGTGCAAAGACGGTAACTAGTGGCTGCCACAATCTCTTCCTTGGCCTCAGCATTTGTGCAACTGCCTCACCCAAATCTATCCCTTCTGCACCCAGTGCCTTTCTCCCACCTGTTCAGTGCTGATCTCTCACTTTCTCCTGCACTTCCTACTGTTGCAGACTCCCCTCCACTTACCCTTATCTGTGATTTTTCTCTCTCCACCTCCTTTAACTGGATATAATAGTAAAGAAACTGAACTATATTTTGTAGTATTTATCTTCTCTGTATTCAATTTTTAAAACAGACATTTCTTTCTCTAAGAAAAGAAAATACTGATATTAGTTTGATTTTTGTATGTAGCCTTCAACCAGTTTTTTTTTTCCTGTGGGTTATCAGCCCTTAATACAAAAAACAAGGAGTCCTCCCTTTCTTCCTCTTCCAAATCATATCTATGGTTTGGTGGGAAAGTGATTTAGGATATTTTTATGTAGCAAATTAATTTTGCAAAACCAATGGTCTAAAAGTAGAGAAATAAATCAAGAACATGCAAAAGGTGGTGTTTGTTAAGTAGGTATTTGAGGAGAATTGAAATACACTTTTCTCTCACCTGAAAATTAAACTCCTGTGGGTCCAACCTTTAACTCCTACCAAATTACAATAAAAGTCATCCAAGGAATAATCATATCAAAGGGTATATTGCGTTGGCAGTTCAGGGGAATCCCAGCAAAATGCCCAGGTGCTCCTGGAGAAGACGCCCTGGGCAGCAGGCAGGTCTGTGGGCCCAAGGGGGCTGAGTAGTCACCAACCTTCAGGACTCTTCGCACCTGATGTTTGACTGGCACTTTCCAGTTGGCAGGTCACAGCCCCATCTCTCCTTTCATTTGATGTTCCCCTCACTCCCTGGCAAGGAAGACAGGGCGGAGCTTAGTTTACAGACCAGAATACTGAGGCCCAGAGAGATTGTGCCCTCCCGAGTGAGGGTCCTAGGCGTGGGGTACAGCAGAGCTGTCACTAGGACCCGGGTCTCTAGGCCCCCAGCCCAGTTCTCCTTCCGCTGCTCTCTGCTGCACTGCCCGTCAGTATCACTTGACGTTGAAGAACGCGGCACCCAAACCAGTGGGAATTCATGTGCATCCACCTCGTCTGCAGTGGGCCCCTTTTGGTTCGTGGGCCTAAAGTTGGCACCATCCAGAACCCATGCAAAGCACTTTCCTTCCATTATTTCATTTAATCCTCAAAACAACCCAAATAAGGTGGCTAGTATTTCTCCAATTTCACAGACAGGGAAACTGAGGCTTGGTCTCGGAGTTAGTAAGTTACAAAACGCGGACTTCAGACCCAGATGTGTCCGACTCCCCGACATTCGCTCTTCCCCACCGGCCCATTCTGCCGTCCAAGGAGACAGGAAAAAGCAGAGGGGGAGGAAATGAATGGCCCCGTTTGTGCGATGAGCAATGCTTTCTACCTTCTCTGAGGACGGCGCAAACGGAAATCTGTTTAAAGCACTAGCGCATGAGGTTAAAATTAAAGAGGACAATTATGAGCGATTAGTCACTGGAGTGGGGCTCCATGGGCGTCTTCAAAAATAGGATCAGCTCTCACTCACTTGGACCTGGCACCGAGGAGCCGTCAAAGGAGGCTTTTTCTGGGCCTGTGCGTCTGTGATTAACTCTTTTAAAGGAGCCAGACTGTTCAAGCTCATTAGAAACAATGACCCCATTTCTCAGGAGCTGTCGAGTCAAGCGGGTCCTGAGGAAATTTCTTTGGCACCCGACGATCGTGAAATTAACACCAGCGCCGCTGGCACCGGATCACTCTCCTCTCTAGAGTCCCTGGGAGGGGAGCAGTCACTCAACCTTTTTGTCCAGAAATCCCAGGAAGCCCAGGCGGTGGGGTGGTTTGGGTTTCAGCAGCTCTGAATGCATCATTTCAAACAGTCGCCCTTCCTAAATTTTAATTCATCCTGAGGTCCTAAGAGAAGCATCCTGAATAGACACAGAGGGGTGGGGAGGGCTTCGAAGGGGCGCAGGCAGGAGGTGCTTGGGATCTGAGCCCAGGATCGCGGGGCCCAGAGCTGGAGGGAGGTAGCAGGTGAAGCTCACGTGCGCCAGTGCCAAGCAGGAGGAGACCCCTCTGTCCCCAAATTCCCTGGGAATATGTAGGAAAACGACCTGACCAGGTCATTCAGGAGTTCCTGACCAGGGGCCTTCAGGAGTTTTACGTGGACTCCTGTCATGCAGCCAACCAGTGTCACCAAGCTGCTGCCAGCAGCACTTCCAAAGGGGTGGCCCAGGATGGTGCATCTTTGATGTGCTCGGTGGGGTCGGATTCCTCTTTGTGGAACCTTCCTTCTGCTTCCAGCGCTGTGTCTACTAAAGTGTGTTTTCACAGCACAAGCAGGCCTGGCCCCACCCAGAGGCGATAAGGCTTCTCCCCTTCCCCCTTTCAAGGGGCTCCAGCGCAGCTGCCTGATCCCGGCCCCCAGGGAATTTGGGTGTCTCCTCCAGAAGCAAAAAAAATACATAGCTCCAGGGTTTTCTCTGAAAGAGCCATGGGTAGGAGGGAGTCAGAGAAAGGTCCAACTTATGGCCACTGTGAGAGAAAAGGTGAGAAGCTGGAGGGAAAAAAAAAATCGAGTAGGATGGAGGCAAGAAAAGAGGAGGGGTTGGGTCTGGTTTTTAGTTTTTCCACAGCAGTTTCTCTTTTGGAGATCTGAAATCTGCAAGTGTTACGTCAAAGCTTTCTCCAAATGACTCGATGAGTGTTTTTTGTTGTTGGGTTGCTGCACTCCCGGGACTCATTGGGATGGCAGGATAAAAATTAATTAGAGGCTGTTTGGAGGGGGCTTTGCAAGACAGCCTGGGGCTACACTTCAGTGTGATTGTTAGAAGCAATATCATCACCGCCTCCTCGCCCTGCAAACAGGCCTGTGCCGGGGCGGCCGGGGGGAGCCACGGAACGTTCAACACAGACATCAGAGCCAAGACTTCCTCCCAGAGAGATTACTTACCACAAACCAGTGGATCTACCTGCTGACAACCTCAGAAATATGTCTTGTTTCATTTTCAGATTTTTAAGAGGAGTTACATATGAACCTTGCGGAATCCTGATGAAACAGCCCTGGCGGGGAGGGGTCCTGCCTCTCCCACGCCGCTGAGCATGACACTCAGGCTGGGCAGAGCCACCCAGCTGCCACAGGAAGGCAGGATCCTTTTCAGCCATGGGTTTGGCTCTTTTTTTAGGGGGTGGCAAACTGGAAGGATGCTCTAGCAAGTTGGCACATTTCTGCTGACCAATGATTATTTCAAATTCAGACAATTTACCCCCCAAAAAAAAAAATGTAGCGCTTTTCACCGTGGTCTTTAGCTTTCTCCCTTCCCTTCCTTTGCCCAGGGGCCCACATGTCCCCTCTGCTGTCTTATCCACACATAATCCTCCTCTACCTGAAGCATTGGTTCAGGCAGTGACCTTGGCGTTTGATTAATTGGAAACCGGCTCCTTAAATCCGGATCAAACCGTTCAAAGCATGATACCAGCCATGGCATTTCATCAGCCACAACAAGTAGCTTTTCCAGCTGCATAATTCACCCTGGATACGGAGAAAGAAAAGTGGACAAGCGCCTGGGTTCCCTTCTGCGGTGCACCTTCGGCCATCATGAGAGATCCTCTGCCCTTTATATAATACAGTTTGTCTACAGGCGAGTGTAAAATGTGAGCTGGTCTGTCCTTATAACATTTTCTGTGATGCAAGCAATAATTAAGACCCCTGTTTTATGGGTGGAAAAACTGAGATTGTTCATATTTCCCACGTCCAGAAAAAGACAAGCTATGTGTGAGCTCAAAGAAAACTTGGAAACTCCGAGGGCCCTTCCCCTCTCTCTAAACTTAGCTGTGTCTTTTTTATTGCCTGTAATTGTTTCCTTGCGTCATGATGGGGGTGGGGGTGGGGTGGGGGAAGCCAATGGGAACAATTACCAAAAGAAAAACAGCAAGTTTTCCCCCAAACAGCCATTTCCAAAGTAAACGCGCCAGCTGTGTAATATGAAATCACACCATGGCACATGTCAGTGACTTCCTGCTTTCAGACATGCATTCTCGAAGGTGAGTCTCACTGCCTTGACCTCAGATAAGGGATCGTCATGATGCCGCTCACCACATCTTATGAAGAAACAAAAAGATTTCTTCCTAGGAAGGCTTCCCACAGAATCCCAACACTTGGATGCAAGACAGTGGTGAGCCGTGTGACATCACCCCTGTCCGTGAAATTCCTGTCCTTACACCTTACCAGATAGACAAGGAGTCCCCAGTGCACCGGGACAACAGTACCTGGTGAGCAAGCTCAGGGAAGAAACTCAAGACACCTCCTTTTCTGTTTGCTTCCTGCTAAAGAAAGGTGAAAGGAGATACGCAAGGGTTGCCTCAGAAATCAGGTTCTAGCTAAAGTAAGGGCCGAGGAGCATGGTTGCAAAAAGCTAAGCCCTCTCTGCTCACTGCTTTCAAAACTAACCAGTCTGCCTGCAAATCAATCTGCCGCTTTATAAGCAGCCAGCATATTTAAAACCATGGAAATTAAAGATGGAAAAGACCTATTAAGTCTTCTAGATCATTCCCTAGGGCCCAGTGCAGGCTTGTTCCCTGTAGTATATTTGTTACTGCTGTGTCAGGCCTAATTTCAAGTGTCTCATGCAATGAACATAAAGGAAGCAGAGACAGTGGTGTCTGTCCACCCCAGTGAACAAGGATCACGTGATTAGACTTCTCCTAGCTGCTCCCTGGCCTTTGGTATGCCCAGAAAGGGTTTCGATTCCCCAGGGCTTGGCCTGGAAGAAACCAGCATCTTTGAGAAGGTAGAGACATCGGAGAACATCTTCACCTCTTTGTGTTAAGCGAAGTAACACGCTGCCTTTTAGAAGCACTCAGGCACTAGGCTTTCTGTAAATAAATAGCCATAAGGGAAGAAGAGAGAACCCAGGTGTTTCAGGATTCATTTTTTAAACTTAATAAACCGTACCCCAGGGAATCCAAGATTTCTCTCTCTCAGATTTTCTTCTGAGTTGGTCAGCAGTCAACGATACCACGTTTCCAACCAGCAGCAAAATGGAGGAAACATTTGCAGAGATGCCAGGTCTTTATTCTAGAATGTGCGGGACCCAGTGATAGGAAGATAAGGACAGATGGCTTCACAATAGTATGGGCAAGCTTTTCTGAGAAAACTGTTCCTTTCTTTATCTCTGGTCCCAGCTGGAAAGGAAGCAAGTCAAATTCATGATTTCAGGTGGGAGAGTCCTCACACCAGGGTAAACAGAAGCTGAAGCTAATAGAATCCAGAGGAGAAAGGGTCAAAATAGGGTGAAGGAATGTTCTTTTTCCTTCTCTGTGTTGAAATGATGGCGTGAGTCCCTTTAGATAGCCCTGTTAAAAACTACCAGTCCGTGCATTGGAAGGTCCAACTCTGTTATACAGCGTGGGTGAAGTGAAAAGTGAGTCATTGGTCCAACGTAGAAACTACATAACAATTTCTCTACCCCGAGGATCATGAGAATGTCACCATTTCACAGGAACAGGAACAGCACTATCCAAAAAGGACAAATAACTGTGTTCCAAAGAGATTCACCTACTCCATTTCTGGACTAAAGGATAAGGCCCATTTCCTTTACTTTTAAGCAAAGCTGAACTTGGAAAAGCCTGAAGCTGGACTCCCAGGCCCGCAGCATTCACTTCCGAAGTCCCTCCTACACCCCCTCACGCATCTCCCCATAGCCCTTTTCTCTTTCCCTCTAAAACATTATCACATCTCGGCATTGCAGCTTTTTTTTTTAAGTTCAATGTCAATAGCTAGTTAGGAGAGGGCAGGGGGTCAGGGATTAGGACTCCAAACTGTCCTTGGCGTTTCTCTGTAGGCTGATCTGCTTTTTGCATCAGCCCAATAAAAAAAAAAAAGAAAGAAAAAATATCCCTCTTTACTATCTGAGAAAAGATCAGAACAGGAAAATGTCAGTTTGAGAGCTGACAGAATTCTGATAAGAATGAACTGGAAATGAGAGAAAGAAAGGAAGAAATGCTGTCACTCTAAGCGGTTCTTAATTTAATGTTTTTAGACAAGTATGTTTCCTGCTGAGCGTGTGTGTGTTTTTCACACACAACTTGCCCATCCCTCCGCCGCTTTTCCAAATGCTCTTCTTGAGAGAAAGCCTGTCTATTTTGACTTGATTTGATTTGATTTCTATGGTCTTTCCACAACCTTTCAAAGATCTGGAAGGGTCAACCTTGCTGGCCTAAAAGCTGTGAGCACATTCACTCCCACAGAATTTGTCCTGAGCCCTGAAATAGTTTCCACTTTCAGAAGGATCTATACATATTTTTAGAGTTAGACAGATAATTTAAATTCTCAGGCTTAATGGAACCGACAGAAGGGAGAATGGGAGTGCTACAGATGGAAACATTTTCCAAGCGTGCTGACCTCTAAGTTCAAATTTAATACCTACTTAATAAAGACTTGCAGATAATATAACAGCATTGTTTCTTTTGCTCTATTTTTTTTTTTAACTTATGTAGCAACTTTATCATTGGCAGAAACGGCTGGTGTTTTTAAATACAGGCTACAGGAAACATCAAAAAGTGACCCCCATTAAAAGATATCTTTTTCACGAAGAAAAGGCCAAGTCCTTTGATGAATAAAAACACTTACTAGATGTAAGTGTTCTTCCGAGTTAAAAAAAAAAAAACAAAAACAAAAACAAAAAAACGCTTTTCCTGGAAACTGAGGAATTGCCTAGTTCACCCACAAAGTGTTTACTGAGTGCCTACTGTGTGCCTCAGACGCTACTGGGCATTTTACGAATATATCATCTCAGTTAATCCTGTAATGACTCTATGAGGCGAGTACTATTATCCACATTTTGCAGTTGAGGAGAGTGAGGCAAAGACGGAAGGTCGCACAGCCCAAGGTGTGACAGACTCCAGGTCCACACCTGACGGGATAGCTAGGCAGCCTGTACGTACACAGGACGTGCCCTGCCTTTGACGGTTTTGTCCTGTGTCTTTATTCACTTTATCGGGTTGCCGTAAACGTCCGGTCTTCAGCTATTTTTAATACTTTACAAAAATGCGTTAGAACTATTTTTCAGATTTAACTGGGCATCCCATATTTTTATTTGCTAAAACGGACAACTCCAACCTGTGGTGGGTCTCATGATCTCAAATCCAGAGGTTTGGCCCCGTCTTCCACACAAAAGGAATGGCTTTTTCGAGACACTTGCATACTCCTTGATGAAACAAACAATGTATATGTTAAATTTGATCTACAGTAGTTAAGAGTGTAGACTCTTGAGTTAGTTAGTCTCGAGTTCAACCCTTTGCTCTGCCACTTGCAAGCTGTGTGATCTTGGGCAGGTTTCTCAACCTCTCTGAGCTTCAAGTTGGCCACCTGTAAAATGAGGACAAGAATAGTGCCTACCTCATAGGATTATGTGGGGATTCAAAAAGAGAACGCATATCATAAAACAACCCAGTTCCTGGCATATAGTGTTCAAGAAATATCAGCTATTACCCATGCCTTCAACATCATTCTACTATGGCTCTTCTAAAGCATAGCACTGGGCAGGTCATCCCTCCTTTAAAATATTCACTGCCTAGCTGGGCTCAGTGGTGCACGCCTGTAATGCCAGCTATTTGGGAGGGTGAGGTGGGAAGATCGCTTAAGGCCAGGAGTTTAAGACCAGCCTGGACAATGAAGTGGGAAGCCCATCTCTCAAAAAAAAAAAAGAAAAATTAGCCAGGCATGGCGGCATGTGCCTGAATTCCCAGCTACTTGGGAGGGTGAGGTGGGAAGATCGCTTGAGCCCAGGAATTTGAGGTTTCAGTGAGCTATGATTGCACCACTATACTCCAGCCTGGGCAACAGAGCAAGACCCTGTCTCTTAAAAAAAAAATTGAAAAGAAGAAGACAGCTCTTTATAGTCACAGTGTAGAAAATATTGTTAGCAAAATATTCATT